>NC_064293.1:42552550-42642458 GCF_019186545.1 Solanum stenotomum
GACCATGACTTAAATGAGATATCTTTTTGTTTGGTTCAGGTAAAAAAAACTTTCATTAATATAAACAAGAAGGTGATGAAAATGATCTAAATGAGATGCTGTTGCTACTGACTTACAATTAAGCACAAAGTTGGTGCAGAAGAGGGGCGGTGGGGACAGGGGAAGGGGGCAATCACCTCATATGAATTGATTGCTCCTTTGAAGATCTAAGACTTGAATCTTCTGGTGGTAGCAATTTGCACAAAGCCAAGGCTTCCTCTAAGTTTCCAGATGCTGTTAGTTGTACAATCTGCATCATAGAGAAAAGTTGGAATCACACTCTCAAAATTAACTCAGTGAATAATGGGTCTTCCCCTAACTTTTGTACCTGTGAAGTGCGTCAAGGAATTCTTTTACCACGCTGTTGAATTTAAGGATCCTTTATTAAGATCTGTTGGTAACAGGTTCAAGGTGCATGGCCTAACAGGTTCCACATACCCTGATCCAAACTCAATAATTCAGACCTAAAGTTCTTTTGGCCAACTGGCAGATCAAGTCCAAGAAGCAAGGTATGAGCCTGAACCCAGGTTTCACTGCTACAAATCTTGATTAACAAGCCATGGGATAATTGCCTTCATATCTCGATTAACTAGCCAGAGGAGCAGTCCAAGAACAAGAGTGGCTCTACCAGTCCTCAGTTCAGAAAGCACAATATAAGCACGAGATTACAAGCAAAACCCCATATTTCTCCATCTTTGTTTATTATTGCAAGGAATGGAACTTGAGTCCCACATCGGTTAAATGGGAAACTGATGTGGGGCTTACATAGCCTTGCTCTCCCACCTTAATAGCCATTCTCCTAAGGTTGTATCAATGGTATCAGAGCCACCCGATGTGGAGCTTATATAGCCTTGGGCTTTCCCACCTTAATAGCCAGCTTTTGGTGCTAAGGTTGTGTCAATCTTTCTTCTACCTTGGTCAACACCTAGCAGTTTTTGGTCAACACTCACTTAGGCATCAGAACTTGGCTCTATGGGGCCACCTGGGATCCTAGTGAGTTATGCAAGTTGAAGGCTAAAGATGGTGGTACTTGAGGTTCAACAGTAGACGAGCCTTGGATCCATAATAATAATCCAAGAGTCCACATTCCAAACCTTAATGTACAAGGTTCAACATACTGTTTTGACCACTAACATCCTTCAATCTCCATTATCCATCACCTCAGCTAAACACCAATAGTAATTGACTTAGGGCACTTCAGTGACGGTAAATCATAAAGACAAAATACACTGGTACTAGAATATACCCCCCATCTGACGTATATTACACGGTTCACTTTGGATGACTTCCCAAATTAAACTTTTGAGTCTAAACTATATCAGTCTTATATTTTTCCAATCAAACCAGCCGTGCACATGAACTCCAATATTTAACTTGATCTTTTCCACCACATGAATGTGATATACAATTCAAACAAATTTCTTAGTTTGCACTCCTAGTCAAACCACATAATATACAAAGAGATGAGGGAGCATACGAATTGGACAATGTGCTACATTTTGCTCTTTTATATACAATGAAGAACATTCTCCAGTGCAATATTTATTTTCATGATTTTCTCCATAAAACTCTAGACTAAACTGATCTTTTTTTGATACCTGAAGTAAGAAGATGAATTATTTGGCTCATGAGGTCTTATAAGCAAAACTCATAATCATAATCATTACAACTTGCAACATAGATTTATTTTGCAGGACTTAGACTTTCTGTTTGAGTGTCTAAGGCATTCTCAGATTAGCTTCATGACAAACTTGAGTCCATCGAAAATGAGTCATTCAAATACACAAGACATAAATGTGCTACAGTTTTAATACTGGATTAGAAGCGTAAGCAGTATACTTCAACATAATATTAAAGAAAATTTTCTAGAGTGACAATTACCTGCGCACCAAGAGGCACAGGAAAAAATCCAAAAACAGAATTATCAAGAGCAACAATCACAGTATTGTTGCTTCGAACAAGATGACGAACATTCCGAAGGACAACTGTTTGAATCAAAGGATAAGGAACACGAAGAGAACGTATCTGCAATTTTCCAAAACATCAAACTGCATTGTCATTCCAGATTATTTAGATCTAAGGAGATTCGGTTAAATGAACAAAAAGTACTAATTAGCAAACTAAATACTCAAGCTACCTCAACATGTCGCCCCAAAAGACCTATTGCATACGGCTTCTGGATAATAACAACTGCAGGAGCCTCAGACCAACAAATCCTCCCTTCTTGGATCAACTTCCCATTTTGGTTAACTAAGACACCAATATTATCCTGTAACAACAACACTTAACAGCGATTAAACATACAGATAATTTTCAAAGATCTTTTTTTTTTAATAATTAACAGTAATTTTACTGCAAAAAGGTAACCTAGAACCAACCAGTACTGGTTCAGTAAGCATAAAAAGCTGGACAGATAGTTTTCAAAGATTAGGAATTTACTCAAGAGAAGTGAAAGATGATCCACAAGGGCTTCATCGACTAAGTCATAGAAAGAAAGCTATAGATTCTATGGAATCATATATCATCCAAGGAATGAGGATCAAAGGTGAATCAGACATGAATTAAATTCTGAAGTAAAAGTATGTTTCCCCTGCTCTATGGATACATTGGAGCTCTGGTATGTGGAATTTGAGAAGAAACAACACTTAGGGAAGATGGCCCACCTCAGTCAACCAGGCCATAGTGTTGTGTGCAAGTGTGAAAAAGAACTACAATGTCAATCAACTCAATGTAATAATGACAGCAATAGGCTTTAGAAGACCATTGAATGACTGGGAAGTAAATAAAATAGCTGAATCTCTCAGAAGTTTGGAGCATTTTCCAGGTAATAGAGCCACTTAAGACAGCAAATGGCCGTGGAAGCATATCTAGGAAGTGAAGATACCTTATAGGATGGCATTTTTCTGGCTAGCTGTAAAAGAATCATGCTTGACTCAAGACAACTTGATGGAAAAGAGGTTGAAGTTGTGTTCAACATGTGTTTTGTGTGGGAAGGATAGGAGTAGACCAGCTTTGGCAAGATGAACTACCTGCTCTTAAGTTCACTTTTGGTTTAAGGTAAAATTCCTAGATGATGCTGAATCTTTGATAGATATCGTAGAATCCCTGTAAGAAGAGTAAGGAGATATCTTTTGTTCTTTTGAAATGTAACTATGATTTCTGCACAACCTCTGTACCAATGATATATAATATTGTTACCTTTCTAAAAGAAATAACCAACATTACCTTGCCCAAAAGAAGTTCTCCAGGTGGAAGAGCCACCACAAGAGGTGCGGCGATCCTCCCTGAAGAAAACACCTCAGACAATACACCATTCGTGGTATTCAATATCTTGTACTCTCTTCTAATCCCCAAGCAAATATTCTCACCACACCATGACATCGACTTAACTGTGTCAGGAACTCCAAATTCTTTCACCTCCACAAATCCACTCCCCCCTATAGAAGTTTCAAATAAAAATCAGGTTACAGTAACAGAACTCTTATATCATTAGAAAAATTCGATCATCAATATCCAAATTGCTTTGAGCAAGAAACCTGATAATCAAAGGAAAAATAAATTACAGGCCTTTATGATACTTGTGTTAAACTAAATGTAGTGAACCGAAAACTATACTCCCCCTGTCCCAATTTATGTAACACTCGGCTATTTTTGGATGTCATGAAATGTTTGAACCATTCCATTTCTATACAAACTTCCAAAAATTCAAATCATTAAATTATTCAATTTTTTTGGGAATTATCTTATGTTTTTTTACATCAAACAATCTTTCCAACGATTATTATAACATATATAATATCTCTACGTCCACTTAATAGTGGGAAAGCACAGTTTTACATTATGTTTGTAACATCATTAAATGATTGATCAGCCCATAGAGAAAAGTACTTCCTTTTTCCTTTCACATATGGCAGAGACTGATCAAGTACACATCCACTCATCTAAACAGATCAGAAACCGCATTGCCGTGACAATAATGTAAAATTTTCAATTAACAATACAACAATTAAACTTATACATTCAAGTCATTACCGTCGTGTTTGTAAATACAGACTCTCTTTTGCCTCCCGAAGCAAAGTAACCCTTTTTTATCATCCCACGAATATACATTTGCACCTTTAGCCTTAGTAATCACAGACAAAGTCTCCAAATTAGGCAACCCATGTAACACGATAGACTCGGAGAGGGAAAGCAGAAGTTCTCGTGAGACGAGGACTTCCATGGCCAGCATTTGTCTTCTGGAGAATCCATTCAGAGTTCTTTCAAGCACATAGGGTCCTTGATGAAGCTCTAAGGTTTCAGAATGGAAATCAGATTGATCGGAAACGGAGGATTCTGGAACGTAAACACGGAGCGATCCATCGGAACATGCGATGAGCAAATTTGAGCGGTATGATTCAATGGCATCGATTTTGGAGGGAGAATTATCGAGGAGTTGGAAGGTATCGTAGGCAGTGTGCACCATCTTTCTTCTTCTCTCTGATTGATTTGGGTACCATGTCAAAATAACCTCTCTCTTCCACAATCTACATGCGTGTTAGCATGTTAATGCTTTGTCCCGCTCTTTTTGGAATTTGTTCATAAACTTTACCTATTTTCCACAGTACTCCCTTCCTTTTTATTTGTTCATCTGGTTTTTACTTTGACATTAAAATATGATGATTGTGTTGAAATTGAAACTAGAAAAGCTATCAAAAAAATTATATTTTTAGCACAAATAAATTGAAATGAAGAGCAATAACTATTTTTCTTACATTTTTTTTTTAATGAGAGATAGGGGTGTTAATGGTACGGATCAGTCAGTTACTTTTAAAAAATTATATCATTTCAATTGTTCGGGTATTTTATAATGTATAATCAAAATTAGATTTTTTAAAATCATCCCAATCATATCGATTTCTTTTCAGTATCAGTACGGTTCGGTTGATTCTCGATTTTTTGAACTTTTAAATATCGCCTCAAAATATACGATTATTAAAATATTTCTTTTGCAGGTATGTTTTTGAAGAAGCACTTCACTTCTTCATCAAGATGTCAAGAATGTAAAATTTTATTACCGTATTGTTTGATCTTATACTAGGAGTGCTTGCATAGATTTTGTCATATTATTTGATGAAATATCTATTATAATATCTAGGACCTAGGTTATATTTATATTTTATAAAATATATTTATATATTAAATTTAATATATTATTAATATATAAAATAGAAAGGTTATTCGGTTCGGAAATTTTTCGATATTTTTATAAATTTAAAAGACCCTCTCAATTGATCAAGACAGTTATACACTTCAATAAAAATTCACAATTTTATTGAAAAAGTATAAATCGATTTAGTTAAGTTTTATTCTTTTCATATTCTTTTGACACCCTAATGAGAGGTAACCCTTGCCAAACCAAAGAAATACATCCATTTCACTTGTAAAGTTGTAATTCTAATAGTTTTTCTTTGAAACACCAAAACTAAATAGTGTGTATCACTCACTTTCCACTATGATGGATATGTTGGTCTTGAGAAGCGTTGAAACTTATTTCTTCAGAAGACTTCTCCCTTTGGTCATCAATACAACATGTTCTTCATAGAACCAAGGTACGATTATGGTCAACTTATCCGAATCCTCAAATTAAGCTTGTACAAGTACAAAAATCATCGTAAAATCCATACTTCTACTATCTCCTTCTTGCAATGTATCCATAGGCTTTTGTGGATTACATCAAACAATTGTTGGTGGCTCAATTGGTTAGAATTGAAATAAAAGAAAATGCATGCACTTCTCTTTTTTCTCGAATAATAAAATGAATTTCTCAATACAATTACAAATACAAGTGATTGTTGGCTCTTCGACAAGATAACTACACATATACAAAAGTTATGCTGCAAAATTTGAAGAGCTCCCTGCCGGCCAGTAACCTTGATAACAATACGCATAGTGTAGATTCTTTTGAACATTTCAATTATTACGTTTTCGGGCCTTAACAACATGAATACTTCTCACAAGGCCTTTCCCAACCTCGCCTATGGTTTTTAGCGTATTCAAAAGATCTGTGCTCTTCTCCGTGGAGTCATCATGCTTCCGTTTCTGGAGAACAGACCACAAGTACCATCTTGTTATTAAACATCCAAACATCATTGTTACTTCAATACAACTAGAAAGCATACCTGTGAACTTGCTTTTCCTAATGTAAGACCAAGAGCATCACCACCCACAGCATCGTACCACACCTTGACCACATCGGGAAATCCTTTCTGCATCAGATATGGGCAGGAAGAAATGGGTAATCCTCAGAATCACAGGAACAAGGGGGTTCAAGGGATTGAATAACTGACTAGCACCTCAGTGGAAAAAATGTCAGCAAATGTAAGTACTTGCCTCAATATCGGTAATAAAGCACCTTACTGGATCAAAATTCACCATCAGCTTACTTTTCAGTTCCCCAGAGTTCACTTTGAAGTCTCCAGGAGAAAAGAAAGGATGGAAAATCTTGGATGCATGCCCACGCACCACACACCGCTCTAGAAAAAAATTGGAAGTGTTTCAGACTCTAATTAGTACAGGAGTTTCAATGCTTAATGGGTGAAAATGGGGGAGGAAATAGAGGTAGATATCATGCGGAAACAAATGCAATTACAAAGAAAGATGAGAAAAAGAACCTTGTTCAAGTTCGGATGGAAAGAGAAGATGCTGGGGGTAAGGCAATTTGTCCCTGTGGAGAAGAACAACAGCATCATAGTTGCTCAGAGGAGTGCGGAGAAGACACTGCAGGATAAACATCAACAGCACTATGAATGACACGTCGTAGCAAGCAAATTCACAGGTACTGGAAAATTGATGTTTTTACATACTTTCCATCCATAAGAATCATGTCCATCTTGCAAAATCAGTTTGGTCAACAAATTTGCACTGCTAGTTGAATAAGCCACCAGTCTTCTTAGCTCCTAGTACACAATAGTACCCGCATTAATGCCAGAGAAAAAGCCATGACAATCGTGAAAACTTATCAACACACACAACAATCATGAGAGGAGTTTGTTCTCAAGACAACCATGAGCGACAATATTTCCTAAAAACTAGTAAGAGTGCCACACCTACATGCGCAGATTGTGTTAGACTAAAGGCCTTGTCCTGGTTCCATAGAAAGTTTAAATGCTCTACCTTATTGTTTGATTACTTGATCTTATGATATCTCACTATCCATAACGATAACAATATTTATCCTTTTAAGTAGTCATGTGTCCCAAGCTAAACGTCCACAATTGACTTTATGAAAATTTTGAGATAAGAGCGATAACCTAATGGTAAGGACCCTCCGCCTCCAACCATAAAGTTGAGGGATCAAGCCACCAAGGGAGATGAGCAGGAATAGGATCAATATTGAGCTCCTTGTTGGGTTTGACAACAGGTTTACAATAACAAATATATATTTTTTTAAAAAGATTTACTTCTAGCTACTTTTCATTATCTAGAGTATAAAAGAGAAAAAGATGCACAAGAAGTGGAAATGTAGATCTGCTGTAATTTTGTGTTGTGTAATGTATGATAAGCTTCCTATGCAAATCTAGAGTTTAAGAGTGAATTCTAACCTCACTGGTCCAAATATAGTACAGGACAGATCATGGTTACAATCGTATGAAATACTTCTCCTTTCTCCTAAATGATGCCACCACAAACAATATTGACAAAGCATGTGGTTTCATATAGTAATTAGGAATTACTTTTGTTGTAAGCATGTATATGGTAGCAAGGCAGTGGCAAAAAATAGGTTGCAGATGGAAACTAAGATTACCATGAGCCTCTCCAGAGGCCACTTTTCTACAGTTGAAACCTTGGTCATACATTCTAGGATCAATGGTATTAAGTTGACATCTAATCTACAGTATTTTCTAAACATGTGCCAACTATTTGGGTGCAATATATCAATATTAGGAAGCACAACACTATGCTTCTTCACTTACTGCTGCAAAAGAAAAACACTATGCTTCGGTGAACAAGATTCCATAAAATACAGGCAAAGATTTAATACAAGTGTATAATAATTGAGGAACACTTACTGCTGTAGTTGGTGAGGATCTTGTCCACGCTTCAGATGCGATGTCATATTTAGTAGCTAAGAACATTGCAGGACTTAATTTCTGTTTGTCCTTTTCATGCTCTTCTCTACTTCTCATGAGATTCTCCTGTCAAATTCATATGCAAATAGTATTCTGAATTATAAAAATATTACATGGAAAAACAAGAAAAGAGCATGGAACGCCCTACAAAGATGGAGTATTTGGCTTGGTACTTACATTAATTTTATTTTTCTCCTCAGTTGAAAAGTCGCCATCAAAATCAACGATTAAGGGAGAAAAGGTCCAATCATATTCGGACAATAATCGTAAGAACCTGTTTAAGATACAGAATATAAGAAAAAGTAACCAACTAACAGAGTTTATGACTAAATTTGAAACTGAAAGCACCACTTCAGATCTCATCCATTTCTTACCTCAAAAACAACAAAGAGCATAAAAGGACAGGGGAATTTAAAAGGGGGAAAAAACAAGCAAGAAAAAAGAACACAGCTACCAGAGCTCAGACGTTGGTTTGCAAGACACTCCACCAATTGACTGCTCACAAGAGTATGTTTTGACGTGATTACTGTTATGTCAGTAACTTTTGTTTTATGTAGATCTTCTAGCCTACAGGGGTCTTAATTACCAAGGAGAAGTACTGCACTTCCACCCTAGCTTTTCTGTTCTTTTGAGGAATCTGCAGCTCTTTGATATAGATGCACAAATTGTCATGTAGAACTGATAAATTTATAAAGGTAGAAGAAAAATTCTTATTTAAGTTGAGTCCTTTACTTTTTATAATATGCTTCAAGCCCCAATATCATATTGGGATTTTTAAATACAAAACTGATCTGCACCTTCAACAATTCTTTCTCAGTTTGCGTTAAGTTAAAAGAGTTTCATCGGACAGTGGAAGTGCCTTGAAGCTTCTCATATTGTAGAGTCCAATATTCATAAGCAGTTAGAACTTAGAAGTAGCTTCTGCACCACACTCCACCCCAATAAATAATATGATAAATATTCTCTCACAGTGTTCTTCAATCAAACTTGGGATTGTAAATGAAAAAAATTGCAAGCAGTGAAGTGTTGGGAATGAAAAAACTTTGGGGGTTAGTGGTTCATACTATTCCTACCGTTACTGTAAAACTTGAATTGGCATAGCTGTTAAATTTGAAGATTTGACAGCGTGGTACAAAAAGAAGCTATAGTGAAGAACAGGAGGCAATAGGCAACATAAAACAGAAACGAATAGCAATTGGCCATGATTATGGGGATCAAAACAGTACAATTATGATAATAAGCCAGATGACAGCAGAATAAGCGTCATGCTTGGCCGACCGAACATGCCATGGGGACCAAACAACTTGCGATGACACCAGGAATTTGACCAGATACATCAACCGATTATGATTAGGACATAATAAATGCTAGGACCATGCAAAATCATAATTAAAGATCAATTAAAGTTACTACATTAGAGGCAATCAGAGCTTACTACTGTTTAACTGCAAGAGCCATTGCCTATTTCATAAAAGAAAATCTGCTAACAATCAGCACCACAGCCAACCATGGCTCTACAGTCTACACATATGCACACGTTTGAGTCCTCCGCCTCCTACCCAATAAATCATGCACATAAATACATTACCTGAAGCACCACTAGATAGATTCCACAATAGACCCGTCACATTCTTACCCTCGACCAGATAGCATCAAATGCACAGAAAGTTAGCTGTTTCATTCAAGGGTCATAACATTCTACCATGTTGTGAAAGAAATATAAGTTGCAAGTGACACATGCAAACATAAACAAGGGAAAAGAAAAAAGAAGTCCATCATAAATGAGAAAGAGCAAGCATAATTTTTTTACAACTACAGAAAGTGAACAGTAGTTGATGCACACATGACAATCGCCCACAATTTTGCAGGGAATTATGAAGGTTCTTGGAGGAGCACATGTATATTCCAAGCAACCAAATTGTAATTCCTTCTTTCTTGATAGTTAACTTAAAATCAAATAGTTAAGAGCATTTGAGTGTGAAGAAGTTGGGAAGAGAAAGTAAATGGTAATATAATTGAGTAAAATGAATTCAGAGTGACAAATATTAAACCTCAAAAATCCTGTAATTCGGGAGAAAGGAGGTTCAAATGGCAAAGGTCTCAAGAAAAGATTTGAGACCAATAGTTCAACTGCCTCCTCTGTCAGCACTGTGGAAAATAGGTGTGCAGAGACCCATCTTTTAGCTAGCCTGCAAACCAAAAAAGTAAATGAGCTATAAGGAGGATGAAAGAGGGCATGGAGTATGAACTCATGTCCTTACCGAACTATTGGTCCATATATAGGATAACGACCCCTTAAAGCATTGATCTTGCTCGCATGTTGGTGTTGCAGAAGAAGTTTTCTGTCAGCAGAGAGGCTCCATTGATGTCGACTGTTATTACCTGAGGAAAAAAATCATCCTTTATCAATACACAGAAATATGTTCTTACAGAAAGAACAGTAGGTCACTACAGGCTGTCTTTTCCATATAAGGTAAACAGTTCCATAAAAAAAAGGGAAATTTTCCATTTAAGAAGTAGAGAATACAGGCACAAACTGTCTTACTTTGCCCAGTCACCAAACCAAGAGCCCTTTCATGAGAAATTTTAAGGCGGAATGCATAGCCAGACATTAGAACATCTACATCATCTTCCGTAGCTGTAAACATCATCCCCCAATTGTTCTGCAGACTGCCAGAATTGTGCACTCAAACAAGTTTAATGTTGGCTTACACAAAGTATTGTTCATTGAAAAATAAACTCAAGAAAGGCTAACCTCTCAGCAATTCTAAGAAGAAATGCAGTTTTTGTCTTCTCTATAGCAATTTCATCCATTGGCCAACTTCCAGACCCTTCAAGCTATTAAAAAAGGGGGAGGTAAATCCTTAAGAATTCTTGGGAATCCACTGCAGATTATACAACAAAACTATGCAAGGATAGCTTTTCATGCCTGAATCATAACTTCAACTGGATTTATACAGGTTGAAACGGGCTTCCTTAGTTTTATGCCAACACTCTTCTCATGTGCCAGAGGATGAGGCATGGGCGGAAAGACAGATGTCAACCTAGCAGCTGTGACTAACTGTAAGCATGAAGCGCTTTTGCAGTAATAGAAGTATCAAATATATATGCATGAAAAACACTCTTAGAGTAGAGAAAGGAAACCTGAGTCTAGAGCTTGCACAGTCGACACCTTTAGTGGAATGTCATTCAGCTGAAGCAAACGCTTTGACAGCTCTTCAAGTGCTACCAGCAAACTTTTTGAGAAAGATATAGGATCTGAAAAACAACTTCATTATTCACAAGGGACATTCTTCAAGCTTGAGAAGGCAAAGACTGAAAGTAACCAGCAATTACGACCATACCTACATCCCTGTGGAGGAGACAAAAATCAAGTTGATCCACAATAGGAACAACTTTTTCTTTGGGTATGGAAAGATGCCTAGACAAAACATGCTCGGCAATATCTTTTATGATGAGATGCCTTTGCCACTCCTCATGTTCCCATACTGGTAATTGAGGACCATACAGAACAGAAATAAAAAGATATCAATTCAACAATCTCAGAGTCTGGCAGAAGCAGAAACAGAAGTCTATCTATGACCGAACCTGCAACTTCAGCTATTCTACTATCACGAAACTGTCGAAGTGACGCCTTATCTCCCCAAAACTTCCGAAATACTAAAGCCTGGCGGGATATCATGCAGTATGTATGAGTAAAGCAAAGTGAACAAAAGTTAACTGGATAATCAATGAGCTAGACTTGTACCTTATCTCTTTCCTCAGGGCTAGGACCTATGACAGTCATTTTGAAGGCTGCCTCTGCAGAGTTGACAGAAATCCCAATGAGCAATGGCTCATTGTCTAGCTCTGACAGTCCCTAGAATAGTTTATTGCCATAATAAGATCAGTTATATACCATGATAGCTTAGTTGAAGAACAACATAACATATACCTCTTCAAAGTTGCATTCAGATGAAGTGTTTCTCCAAATAACACGAACAGACTTAGATCTGTCTCTCAACCCTTGGTCCATGAGGGAGAGTACCTTCTGCTCCTGTGATCTCCAAAATTCATCATCTAAGCAGTATCCTAAGCTAGAAACTTCACGGTTTCCCCTCAAGTTCAATCTAGAGGATCAAAGCGCGATATAAGTGATCTTGGTGATCAACAACAAAACCAAAAAGGCTAATATAAGACATTTGTACTTCCATGAATAGTTGTGATTGAAAGCATAGGCTAATCACTTAGTATGTGATCCATACCCCACCCCACACACAAAAAACAAACAAATCCCCCTTATCAAGGCTTTAAAGACCAGCGGGACATAGTGTATTACAGATCTTTCAATAGATATTTAAACATACTCATTATTTTATAGGGTGACTAGCTCCACTAAGCATCATTGATAATAGCCACCACGAATTCAGAACTCTGATAATAGCAAAAGGAAATTCACTTCGAAGACACTAATAGTAGAGCAAATACAAACAATTCATTTGATGCACCTCACACAGTAGTCATATCTAGCGGGAAAGTCGATCTTTGTGATAAAAAGCTCATCAAAGCCACCATCTCCACATTTGTTGATGCAATTAACTGCCAAAGAAGCCTCATGGCGCAGCTGTAAGTTATAAAAGCAATCAAAACATTCTATTAGTGGAACATGAATCAGACTTGAAATATAAAACCTTTCCACCTTCTCAATTTTTTGAACCATCTGAGAAACAAACTATAGAGGAAGGACAGTGTTATTATTTCTCCATTCTCATTAGCAGTTAGATCATTATGATCAAAATGGCAATGCACTTATTATTCAGATTAAATCAACGGAATGTGCACTTTAAAATTCTCAAAAATCACCTCTTGGAAACCATTGTGTGACAGACGGAATGCCAAATTGAAGTCCTCAAATGAATTGCAAATGACCACAGGAAACAACTGCATATCCTGCAATTCGAAACGTAAAATGAGTATGGGTACACCGCACAACAGCACTTTAAATTATTAGACCTGTTTCAATTCCTTGGAGACAAGAAAGAGAAAATAAGAAGTTGAAGTAATTCACAAAATGTAACTCATGCATCTTATGAAGAGGTGCCGTCTGCCGCTACAATTACATAGTGAGATGCGAGTTCTCAAAGACCAATCAATGGCATTTGTAACAAGGCTTTTAGATGTTGACCCCTAAAATGCATAAAAAGGGAGGAATGGACTAATTAAAAACCTTTGTTATTTTGATCATGTCACCTATTTAGACAACTAATAAAAAGGGATTAGTAACAATTGGTTATCAGCCCAGAAAAAAAGATTTTTTAAGCATAATAACCAAAGACAGATATACTAATTTAGCTGAGACAATCAAACAAGAACATGAATTAATGCAACATAAGGAGGGGGAACATGTCTGACATTCTTCCATGTACATTGCCTGGAAAGGTGAAGCTCCATTCTTTGTACCAGGTAGTTTAATAGCTTTTCTACACCTTGTTGATTGTTAGTTTCTTTTTTATCAAAAATGTCTTGGGTTTTTACTTCTTAATTAAATCCTTAAAACTCTTTCAAACTAAGTTAATACTGAAACATAGATACATCTTCATAATCCATCACACACTTCTTTTTGGCAAGTATGTCTTCTTAAAGCCTCGTGCACTCTCCCTGACAACTAATACTTGTAATCACCAAACAAAGAAAAGTAATAAACCTTGTTTGAAGCACTTTTTTCATGCTGGGGCTGAATAAAAAGCCCTTTATCCCATGTCTTAGAGGTGGCTGCAAACACAGAAAAATAATTAGTACTACAGTTGTTCTCTAACTCAAACAAAATAAAAGATAAGTATGAAGAGCACACTAATTAAGATATTTCTCTTCCATGATTAGCCAACTCCACTAAATGAAAAGATAAAACATGGAGAAAACAAAATTCACAGCACCAAATGCTTGGAAGTGTACATGTTAAATAATGTCATCTGTTCTAGAGAAACTCTTCACATTATTTAGCTGTCCTACTTTGTTAAAATCTCACAAATTGAGTTCAAATAAGCCCATAACTTCAGTTAATATACATGTTAAGGTTATTAACAAATGTTTGGGAGACTAAGTGTTAGGCAATTGGTTTTCAAGTCAAATGCAGGAGTTATCCGCCAGATAACTCCTTTTTCCCTTGCAAGAAAAAGCCAAATGCAGGTGGCCACAAATTCTAAGGATCAGAATAATTTAAGCATCTAACATAGTAAGCGGACCTTTTTACCTATTTTAGGTAAACAAAACATGCTTATCAACATGACTTAAGGGGTGCTTTGTTTCCAGGATTACAAAATATAATCCCAGCAAATTTCGGGATTACTGTATCCTGCGTTTAGTTGATTTCTGCTTCCAGGTATAAGCAATATCGGAATTATTAATCCCATCATTACAATCCATTTAGTATGCAATGTCAAACATTCGTCTAAGAAAGTTTATGAACTTTTCTTTTTATCAAGTTATAAGATTTTATTAATAAATGGGCAAAAAGTTACCCGTATACAAGAAGTAATATCTTCTTTTTGTGAACTCCAATTATTACCCCTATGTAATATCTTACACATTTTCCAACAGAAGCCTAACATATCTATGTCTAAATCCAAAACATGGTCTATCTTCTTCTTGTGCAGGTAATCATAGTGCAAGAAAGCCAGGATAGAGGACAGAATACATACCGATGAAGTCCACTGTGATACGAAATATCTGCATTGTATTCATGGAACTGTTGATATGATGCCTACCAGGCTTTGTTGCAAGGAAGGCCAATATTATAGAGACTAGAAACCCATTCAAGCAATCATGGGCATAGATTGAACTCCTTTGCCGAGCCCACACCTACAGATATGCAACTGATGTAATATTCTGACTACGAAAAGCAAGCTACTGGAGTATTAGTTCCTTAAAAAAATGCATACTTTTAGCAGTATCAAGGCTTCCCCCAATTCTTTCCATCCAGTGAAAGTTCTTTTGACAAACTCTGCATTATCCTCAAGAAACAAATCCTCCAATATACTATTATTGTACCTTGGTGTTGCTTGTAAAGCATCTCCTAGAAGTGGAAATAAGTGCCATCAATGTTAAGAAGCAATTCAATATGAGAAAAGAAGCTTGACAAAATATCTAAATATTTAAACCTTGTTTGAGAGTATGGATATTGTTTCGCTCAAGGCGAAGTTTTGTTGCACTGAACAAAGATGTTGCAGCAGGAATTATCCTCACAACAAATTCAGCATTTCCAATAAGCTTAACAACTTCAATAACAAAAGAACATCAAGTCAGATAAACAACTGAAACCTGCAGTAAATGCCAGAAAACGTTGCCCACAAAGAAGCAAGAGAAGGTAGGGCAGATAATCTGACTGGACCTGGATAGACAAGTAGAATAGGTTTCCGAGCCTCATTTTGGAAACTAGACCACCTCACAGCTTTGATTAACGGAGATTTTGTCAGCTGCTCCTTGATTTTGCAGAGATAAAGGAATCTTTTGGCATGGTATCGATAATTTAGGTAATCTTTTTCATAAAAGCACTCCTGCCAAAAGGAACAGATTGGAAAAAGAACAAGATATGTCACAACAAGAAACTAAGAAGAGTAACATATCATGAATGTGGTTATTTACTATGAGACTGGCATGATCATTTTGCCAAAATCAATTGGTTCCAACTATGTTCACATGAAACCTTAGTTGCGCGGACTCTCCACTTTTGATGCTGCACCCGTCTCGGATTCTCCAAAAATACACTACTTTTGGCGAATCTGACACACACTCGCTGGCATTTTTGAAGAGTCCGAGCAACATAGCATGAAACATAAGGTACAATCTTCACACTATTCATTCAGCATACAGACAAATGAGCTTTCACCTATGACAGATCCCATGAACAAAAACTTATAATCTATCACAACTATTAAACCACCATTACATGCGTGTTTCCCAGGCTACTTTTTTTCCAGTAAGATAAGCCCTCAACTAGGATTCATTAAGTAAAACTTCTTCCCATCTCTCCACATTCATAGTTTGGAATTTAGAAGGAATGTATTATGTAAAAAAGAAGCTATAAGGAGAAGATGGAAAACAGATAGCTTGCTTTATTCATCATGTTCCCTGCTTTGCTGTTAACCCAACTCTTGAATGGAGTCAGACCAAGTAGAGCAATTTCTGACTTCAAGGGATTTGATTGTTTTGCAATTAAAACATTATCACATTTTAACTTTCTCACATTTCCCTAGTTTATAAATCCTGCATCATTGCATAGACTAAGAAAGAGCTAAAAATTTAAAGTTTTGACATTTCAAACAATGCGAATTTACTTATTTACATACCAAGCTTCTTATATTATCATGTAACCAAGTAAAAGATTTGAACTTAGCATCAAAGTGAAAAGTAAATAAATTACAATATAATACAATACACATCAAGTAGGGCTTTAAGACACTCCAAGAGTATAGCTCTGCATAGGAAAATAGACAGCACACCTTTGGCAAGTGAAGAAAAAGATCCACATTTAGATCGTGTTTGGTAACACAATGTATAGAATAACTCCCGCAAATTTCCAAAGATTTTGGCTTCTTAAATGTGAACTCCACCTTATCCGCATTGATATCTCTAACAAATCCCGGCGCCAAGTCGGCCTTAACCTGCCAACAAAATGATTACAAGAATTAAAAGAGAGGAGTGGAGCAGTGGAGTCAACTAGTAACTCAGCATAATTTAGAATTCCTTGAATAAGAAAATAACTCACCACCAGAGGCTAATCCAAGATTTAAAGTTCTAATTCACCCACAAATTGAATTAGAACTTTAAATCTTGGATTAGCCTCTGGTGGTTAAGTTTTCTTTCTTGTCCCTCTTGTAATTCTTGTATCTTCTTGATGCTGTTATTAATACAAGTTACTTTATCAAAAAAAAGAAAAGTTCTAATTCACCCCCAAATTGAATTAGAACTTCAAAATCTTGGATTAGCCTATGGTGAGTTTTTTTTTCTTGTCCCTCTTGGAATTCTTGCATCTTTATGATGCTGTTATTAATACAACTTACTTTTTTTTATTAAAAAAAAAGGTTCTGATTCACCCACAAATTGAATTAGAACTTCAAAATATTGGATTAGCCTATGGTGGTGAGTTTTTTTTCTTGTCCCTCTTGGAATTCTTGCATCGATGTTGTTATTAATACAACTTACTTTATCAAAAATAAAAAGGTTCCAATTCACCCACAAATTGAATTAGAACTTCAAAATCTTGGATTAGCCTATGGTGGTGAGTTTTTTTCTTGTCCCTCTTGGAATTATTGCATCTTCTTGATGCTGTTATTAATACCACTTACTTTATCCAAGAAAAAGAAGTTGTATTTCACCACTATTATTTCGTGTGATTTAAATTATACCCACTGACTGCCGCTATAACATTACTACTTTCTTGAACACATAAATTACGTTTTCGTTCTAAGGATGATATAAAGGTTTTAGAAAGAGATTGACCTGGTCCTCAGGGATCTTATCAATTGCTTCTTTTATGCCAGAAACAACATTGTCCACAGTTGCAGTGGTTTCCGGCGAGCATTCGAACTGAACCTCCTTCAACAGTTCCCTCACCTTAAAGTTCATCGAGTCCGTGTAAGTTAATGTATCCGACGCCATTGCTCTACAATTTCTGTAAGAATTACTAGTTCTTGACAAGAACTGAATTGAAAAAGAATCAAGCAGAATAAGAACAGGCACTTTGTCTAAAACCCTGCTAAAACCCCGAAAAGAAGAGAAGGGACAATTTTTCTTGGACAAAAAGCGCCTTAAAAATTGGGCCTATAAAAGAGAGATTTGTTGTAAGTTATAACTTCTAACCTATTTATGCGAAGGGAAGTCCAAGTACTCCCTATATAAAGAGTTAGGGTTACGAGTTTTGCACAAATGGCCGTTTTAAGACGGATATTTACATTTTATTCCCATTTTAAATTTGCTTGCCAAAGAAAAAATTCATTCAACCAATTTAAAACTCAAAAATTTAATTCATTGGGCAGCACGAATAAAATTTAATAAGTGGCCTCTCACAAAGGCCATACGGTACAATTTTTTCCCTTTTTTGACGTATGAAGGTCAAGAATTAGAAAAAGGATTAGATCGTTGGATGTTGTTTGGTTGCACTTATTGATTGTATTTTTAATTATCGTATATTTGTTGTTATTAGTGATATTCTTTAATATTTTTTATTATTATTTGTTTAATATGTTTTATTTGAAATAATATTCATATTCTTATAAGATAAGGATAAGATTCATGTACGCATTACCTTCTCGAATCTTATTTATGAGATTTTACTAAATGAATTATTGTTTTTGTTGTTATAATTAGAAATAATCTATTTTATAATTTGATCTTTAACTATTAGAAAATTTTCATTCTATGTTGGTCCACTTGTCTTTTCATTTTCATGAATATTATGATTTTTCAAGGGCTTGACATGCAAAATACTCGACCCTATTTTACTACATTCAAACTCTTATGTTTAGTTAAAAAGTGCATTAATTACTTAAAATAAAATCCCCGTATTTAGGGCGGAAATGTGTACACATACAAGTAATATTTGCTTAAATGATTATAGGTTTGAGTCACGTCAGAAAGTAAGCAGGAACACTATTGATTTTGCTGATGCAAGTGAAGAAAAGGAAAAGAAAAAAATGTGTGACAATTCTATCTATTCAAGGTGAAATGTGTTTAATTTAGATATTATAAGCACTAATAAAATCTCCGTATTTAGGGGGAAAATGTGTACACATACAAGTCAGATTTGCTTAAATGATTATGGGTTTGAGTCACGTTAGAAAGTAAGCGGGAACACTATTGATTTTGCTGATGCAAGTGAAGAAAAAGAAAAAGAAAAGAAAAAAATGTGTAGATAATTCTATCAATTCAAGGTGAAATGTGTTTAATTAGATATTATAAGTACTAATATAAAATTTATCAATAAATAAAGGACCAAATTGTGATTTTTAAGTTTATTCAATTTTACAATTATTGAACAGAGAGCGAGACAAAAGAGTAGCTTTGCCAGTTCTGTTGTGAGATTTACAGGAAGAATGATAAAGGCGGTAATGGTGATTAACACCTCCGGGAAGCCTCGCCTTTCGAAATTTTACGAATTCCAGGTTTGTCGCTCATAATTATCTTCTTTTTTTTTTTTCTATTTCTAAGATCTATCTTTGATTCAATCCTGTTTAATTTTTGCTAAATTTGTTGTTGGGATTGGAATTAGCCAGTGGAGAAGCAACAAGAGCTCATCCGCCATGTCTACGCAGGTAAACACGCAATTTGATTAAACTGAGATTTCGTTCAGTTGGATGAGTTTTTGTTTCTTCGTTTTGGATTTCATTTTTCAGTCTTAAGCAACAGGCCTGACAATGTGAGCAATTTTATTCGGAGCTTAGGGGCAATTTTTGGTCCGGTAATTACTTGATTGTCTGGCAATTTTTAATTAGTATTTCTTCCAACATTTACTATACGGATTATGAAAGTATCCTTCTGCACCTCTATCTAATGCTTGTGCTGGCTTTGCTATGTGAGAAAATTATGTATATAGATTGTACATAACTCTATGATCTTAGAACTTGAGGATTTTCATAATAAGGACGCTTTATTTAGATAGAATGCTTTGGTGCTGTGCAAATTTGTGGAAGAAATTTTGATTTTTCTACCCTCACCTTTGGTTTCTTTGTTTTATGTTAGTTATCCTCTTCCATCAAGTGAGTAACTACATACATGTAGGAAACTTACTCTTGTAAGATTTTTGCTAATTAATATTGATTAAAACCGGATAAATGATGGACCAAAATAGGACAAGTGCAGTCCCATGGAGACTATCACTTAGGCAACAGTTTACATGCTACACTGCTTTTAATGGCTGTGTACTCCTCTTTTGTGATGTACAACTTAAGAAGAGTAATTTATACTCTCAAATCTCAAGCATAAAGAGTAAATTATTCTAATAGCCATTACTATATCTTTTCCAGGATACAAGGCTCGTGTATAAGCACTATGCTACCTTATATTTTGTCTTTCTATTTGATAACTCTGAGAATGAGTTGGCCATGCTCGACTTAATTCAAGGTATTTGTTTCCACTATTTACATAGTTTTATTGTGGGAAAACACATTTTTAAGTTCATGTTTAAGTTGTCTCCTTAACTATGCTTAAGTGATGATGTTGTCCTCTTTATAGCAGTTTTTGTAGAAACACTGGACAAATGCTTCAGAAGTGTATGCGAGCTTGATGTAGTATTCAATTATAGCAAGGTAAGAGTGTTGCAGTAACCTATTTGTTGTATTTTATATACTTATCTTTGAAACATAAATATATGTAGAAACCAATTCAGATACATTGGTGGAATGTATCATTAATAAGTCTCAGAAATCAACTTCTGTTGCTAATTAGTTGCAGAACTTTCATGCTCCCTCAATGACGAACTCTGATCATTACAATACATAAGATGTTTAGATGGACTCCTATTTTCCAGACAATTCCACTTTTCCCAATATTCTCCACCATTGGGACTTTTAACTGTTATAACTTCTAATTAACAAATGGTCACTTCTGTAACATAGGTAATTAATGTTTCTAAAGCTCTAGTAGTAAAAGCTTGGGCACATTCACAATTTTACAGCAAACTTCATCCTATGCAATACATTACAAGTGCTATTTCTCTTGCCTTTTGGGGTATCAATCTGCATATTTGTTGTGTCTAATGGATGATTGTCTTCTGCAGATGCATATCATTCTAGATGAAATAATTTTAGGTGGTCAAGTGCTAGAAACAGATTCTGTTGAAGTTGTGAGAGCAGTTGAAGAGATTTCAAAGTTTGTCTCTCTCTCTCTCATTCACTTGCATTTGTCATGATTTTTTTAATTTTTTTTTTTCATTTCCAGCTTTATGTGCAAAACTTGTAAATTGTTTCAGAGAATAATTCCTATTTAATTGCAGATTGGAGTCAACCACAAGTGCTGGCACATTGATCAACAAATCTATTCCGTCTTGGTGGGCTAGATAACACATGGTTCCTCTGTACATTACCATATCTTAGTGTTGAAAATGTACTATAGAGAATATGACATATGTACTTTTTCAGTGTGGCATGTTAACTGACTTCTCGATTTGTAATCATAGCTGGATACACACCCTTCTCTGAGTTATCGGATTTTCTTTATAGGATCCTTCAGTGTTAGTTGCAAAAGCCAAGCTGAAAGTGTGTTCAAGTTTTATACTCTTATAAAATACCTGCCTTGTATGTTGAAACTTCATTAGCTAATGTGAGCAATTATTTTACTGAACTAAGGGAACGACTATTTTTGCTCCCGAAACCGCTTTTGCACACCTGGAAATGGCTGGAATTGTAGAACTAATGGTTTAAATTGACAGTGTTACCCTCATCTCTCTTTTTTTGGGATATTGGTGGTGTTTGGATCAGTTTATGCACATTTTGACTAATCCACTGGTACGTGCTACTAGATGAGAATAAATCATATAGTTTTTTTTTTTAATGATTTTGAATCCATATCTTTCATTTTGAAAAGTCGTAAAGTTACCAATGTTCTCAAAGGTGCGAAAATTAAACTTATCAAAAGAAAGCAAGCCGCAGAAAGTTTGCCTTTGAATTAATTTCTATTATTATTATTTTCCCGTTCCCAGCATAACATTATTCTTTACATTGAGGGGATCCACTCATTCTGAAGATTCTTCAATCGAAGAGATTTGCGCTAGTGACCAGTCAAACCGACTTCAATATTTAATAGACTATAAATAGACTCTTAAGCAATTTATTCGCAATAATAATAAAACGAGGTGAACTTCTATTTGGCTATAACACTAGCGTGTTTTAGACTAGATGTCCTTATTTTAACTGATTGAACTCGTCAAAAGAATCACAAGAAAGTTGTTCTTGCTCTCTCCCAGCAGCTTCATGATTTCTTGAAGTCTTCAATCACAACATGAGCAGCATTGCGTCCTGGGGCGCCCATTACTCCACCACCAGGATGTGTCCCGCTGCCACACAAGTATAGGCCTTCAATTGGAGTCCGATAATTTGACCTGCATTTCAACGTTAAGATAATAGCAAAAATCATCATTTTATGAACTTGAGTCCTTCAAGGACTAATGTCTTCAGAACCATTACCATCCTTTCACTGGCCGCATTAAAAACAGAGAATCTAATCCCATGGATCCGTGGAATATATTGCCTCCTGTCAAGATATAATACAACACATCAGCATTTGCTATATCAGTTTGCAGGGACTATAAAGCATGCTCCAGCTTATAGTCGTTCGTTCTCATAACTAAACGAATCCACAAATTTCTTAAACTGGACTCAGATAAACCATACATCAAGTTTCATATTATCTTCCAAGATTGTAGTGCTGGTACTTATAACCTACTGTGAAACACTGATGCTTCAACAAGAAACAAGTCAGGTAAGTTGATCACAAAACGTTAGTTTACAGGAAGATTAAGCTATGAACATGATTGAAATCCTGTGTGGTGAATATACTATTTGGTACAGTCGTTGAACTACAATAAAGCTCGACAATGTTGTGGCAACTTAACGACAACAATGCCTTTTGGAGATTTTCTATCCTGGGTGTGCAGTGTAATTCAGTAAACAGATTGGACTCACATCCGAACCCATTTAAGGTCTGTAGCACAGAAGTTCATTAATAAGGTACACACATTTCATGTTAAAGGAGAATTACTCAATGAAGTGCCACTGGAATGTGATACATATATTAGGTCATTCCAACTACACTTATCGCTGAAGATAAGTGATCAAGAGGATAGCAGTGGCGCACCTGTCAGACCAATTTCTCTTTCGAGGTCTGGAGGAGTTAACATATCATACCCAATAATTGATGAGCTAAATCCAGGAGCATATTCATCTATCATGCTAAAGCATCTCTGGGCAAATGATTCCTACAACAATAACTTTTTATTAATCACAAACATGAATATGTGATGCATAAAAATGCAACCAGGATGGATCAAGAACTTTGTGAATAAATCTGAAAGAACTCCTACTCCTGCTAGGAAAAAGGAAAAGAAATAGATGACTTGAAAAAAGTGGATGAAAGAATGTAATTCAGAGATAATTTTTTTTAAAAAAAGAATGTAACTCAGAGATACTTAACTCTATATACAGGATTTTCCCAGCTGCCATCAGAGGGTTTATAAGGTGTGTACTGGATGAATAAACCAATCACATGCTTTCCTAGGTAAAACAATAATGAATATCTGTAAGTTCTAGCATTGATCGAAAACCACAAGAAACAACATCTGTCTTATTCTGTTGAATGAGAATAACACAATACTATTGTTTATTGAATATTATTTTGTCATGTTTGTACATTTAGAATTCCCTCCCCCGTGCTGAGGAAATAGCCTAAAACCCCTATGTGATTTTAGAAATCCAGTATTCTAACCCCTCAAACAGTGTTAGCTCATTTCCCTCCAAAAGCTTGTGCACGTTGTTCTAAACATAAGACTATCTTTGTCAACTTAGCTAAAGTCATCATCACTGAAGTTTTTTTTTTTTTTACGTAAATTCAAATTTTGTATAAAGATTTCAGTCTTAATTTCACTTATTTCACGTTGAATTGGTTTAAGATTTATTATCTAGGATTAATCTGAGATGACGTAAATAATAATTTGACGCCAGATGAAAGAAAAAATATGGACAAGAAAAATGAAAATCAACTTGTTACTAAAACCATAAGGAGTACTTTAGGGAATTCCACAAAGGGAGGTACATAGCAAATGTAAAACCCACATGGGTATACTGCAATAAACCCTACTACCCCTGTTGAGAATATAGGAAAGAAGCAAAGCATATAAACATAGCAACTGAATTACAAGAACCTAAGGTGAACGTGCAAACCCCACAAACTTTGTTCAATATTGTAAAAGATAAAGTTAAAATATGTCCCAAGTATGAAATAAAATTGAAGATAGTTAATAATTGTATTAAATTCAAAAAAAGGCGAAGAATGTAGAATCATTAATCTAATCATAATGGGGAAAAATATAATAGTATATGTACATAATATTCCAAGTCACCCAATTACTATTTAAAACAACACCATATTACATAAATTTTAATCAAATACTTCAAAGAAGTTTTAGAAAAAATGTTCTAGGTGTATAAAGGGCAAAAAAACACAAAGCATAAAGTGAGCACAGCACATAGACAAATATCTCAAAGGTGTAAAGCGTGTAGGTGGCAAATGCTCCACCTATGGAGGAGTTAACTCTACTCTTTTTTACTTTAGCCTCGCGTGAACATTCAGGGGGTTAAGAGCTTGCCAAACCTATAGATGAGTCACAACTTTGCTTTTAAAATGTTGATATTCACTATTTCAGATTCAAAAACTTGATATCACCATAGAAAATCATAAAGCAGTTTACTGTCAAACAGATAATTGCATAAACACATTACGAAGCAAACTTGAGTACCAGATGAAGAGATTGTCTTGTCAAAGACAGTAGGAATTGTCATCTCAATTATGGGCCGTCGAGATGGTAAACCATTTTCAGCATCCTGTGCAGCACTGTGCATCTCTTCTATACTACAAGAACCAGAATTATATAGTTGTCTTTGGATTAGAATCATAATTGAAATAACAATTTTATAAGGTACAGGAAAGGCAAGAATGATGACACCTATAATAATTTGTTCAATGACAGCATCAGAAAGATGGATTGTGGGCAAACCTTCTTGTTATGTGTTTAAAAACTCAAAGCTCATCACCATCAGATTTAACTGATTTTTTTTACCCCTCCCTAGGAGTTCCACATTTTTCTCCCTTGGTAACTCAAACCCACAACCTCAGGGTTGGAGGTGGAGGGTGTTTACCACTCAAGCATCCCTCTCTAATCAATTTAACAGATTGGAATAAGATATCTCTTGCCTATTTGACATGGAAGTAAGCTTTTAACTTTTGCTCATCCAATGAGCAACAAACTAAACAGCTGATTTGACCCAAACAAGATGCACAATCAATCAACTAAGCCCAAGATGCACAATCAATCAACTAAGCCTCATTGTAACAGCTGATTTGACCCAAACAAGATGCACAATCAATCAACTAAGCCTCAATACAATGTCAATCTTCTAAATCCATTCCACTCAATTCTGACATTCTCTATTCACCAGTAAACAACTTGTCTTTAAGACAAAAAAGACCTACATACAGGATAAATGAATTATCTGTGTATCCTCGTAGTGTCATGTCATCCACATATTTTCAGAAAGATTGTGTTCATGGATTTATGACAGGCTAGGAGACTAACTCATATTCTTGTTTATTTGTACTTGGGTTACATAAATGAATCAACTCATGCAGATCAGAAGAAAAATGAATCTGAAATGGATAACTATAAGTGAATACCTCTCTGGCCCTATGTGAATGGTACCACCATGCTGTGGACCAGCATCTGGATGACTTAAATTGCAGCATTGGAACTGTGGCAATCTGTGAACGGCCAAATTGATTTTTGTAGTAGCCTATTTCAGTAAACAATGAACCTCTAAAATTCCAGGAACAAAAGATTAACAACCAAACTAGAAATGTTTAGCCTGAACTGCAGCACTGAAAATTATGGTAATATGTTGATGGTTAATTTAATTTTTGGTAGTACCGTTCCAGAATCAACAATCCCCTAAAATTTCAGATACCAAATATTAACAACCAAATGTATCCAATATAATGACCACAACAAGAGATGAGATTTCATCACATAATGTTTAGGGCCTAAATCATTAATCAGTATTGAACTTTTTAGAGCAAGAAGAATGTTACAAATGAAATCAACCTAAGCCTCTCACGATTGAGCCATTTATATGCAATAGGAGTAAAGAGACTCGGACATGAACCTTATGAGGAAATTGAGTTTTAAGTTAGTAACTTCTACAACATGTACATGACCATCAGGTATCTCTCTAAGAATGCTTCGCTTAAGGTCATATCAAACTGTAAAGATCATATATTCCTGTTATTAGGCCAAGTCTTATTTGGTCCCTCAAAATCATAAAAGGGAGGCTTTGAAAGCTAAGGTGCTGTCAGTTTTAGAGTGCAGGCCAAAGCTGAAAGTTTATGATGTGCAAGTACAAAATGCTGTATTGCTGTAGTAGGATTACTAAAAAGAATAATTAAGACTGGTCCTTGCAGCGTCAAAAAATATTAGAAACCAAAGGTTAATTTCCCAAAAAAAAAAAAAAAGATATGCAAAGGGAATCTAATGCCTGTGAATTAAATCTCTAAGCACTATTGAGGACTCATTACCAAGAACTTGCAAGAGAAAGAAATGAATAATGAAAGAAGAAACGTGAGATGCAACCCAAAATGCCAACTCTGAGATCCTTCAATCAGGGATCCTTAGATGAAGCAGTTATGTAGCCAATATCAATGAAAAGAAGAATTTTCTCAAAAAAATATCAATGGAAAGAAGAAAGAACAGGAAAGAAGAATGGTTTGACATCTCATGTTGTGGCATGGACAAGCACCATCATTTCAACACACGATATAGCGACATTCCTGGCAAAATCAAGCCCAACCCGACCCAACCCATTTAGTTTTGGGTTGGTTATTGACCCGCCCATTTGTTAGCTCAACCATCTCAACCCAACCCATTTCAACTCATTAAAAATTGGGTTGATATGTAGACCAAATTGATTTTTGAGAAATCTTGTCAAAATATTATTTAAAAACTTCAAAAAAAATAATTTTATTAGGTACTAACAACTTATAAAATAACAAATAAAGTTATTAAAACTTGGTAAAAATTGGACGGGTTGGGTTATGACCCGTTACTAACCCGTTTTGACCCAAACAAATTTGAGTAGGGTTGGGTCTTGACCCATTTGACCCGCCCAAATTTAACCCAACCCGCCCAATTACCACCCCTATCTACATGGTTAGAAGTTAGAACCTGTTATCTCTATGCTGAATTCAAATATGTACTTAAAAAAATTGTTTGATGAGTAAGGGTATTTAACAAGACAATTGGCATAGGATGAACCAGAACATAACAACTGAATCTTAGAACAATCAAGGATGATAATTCTTTATATGCAAGCTTACAGAGCGATAATCAGAGCACTTGATAGCTTTATGAAAATCATGAGGAAGTACATCATCTGGCACAAGATCCTGGATTGTGGGAGACACGTAGTCAGAGGACACTGTTTAAATAGGATTCTTTTTCTCTGATATTTTGTAATAATGTGCCACTGCTAGCCTAAATTTGTTCAAATAAAAGAAGAGGAACAAATTTTTACCATGAAAGTTTTGAATGGTGTGGCATTCGATAAAACAACGGAAGAATGCAATATGGTTCCGTCAGCCAGCAATACCTAAAAAATTCCATCCAATTTGCCACATCAAGATCAACTTTGACTTGTTAAAAAAGGTAAACTATTGGAAAGACAACCTAGTGAAACTAACCCCATGCACTCTGCCTGTGTCTTCAATCATCAATTTCGAGACCTACATCGACAAAAGAAATGTTTCCTTCAAAAGACAACTTCAAACACAATCAAGGAAAGAGAAAGTATTTTTTGAAAGTTGTGAAAATATAAGAGAAAATTATTAGCTTGATTTTCTTAGTTTTTATTTTAAACGTGATAGAGGAAGGAACAAGTCATAATGTTCTACATAATCTGCCATATGCCTTCAGTCATACTGACTTTTCACTAATATATTAACAAAAAGGCCTGGGGAACAAGGACAGTATTTCGGCCATAAGAAATATAGGTGGATTTTTCCCACATAACCCCCAAGGTGCAAATGAAAATAATAAAAAGATAAACGATAGAACCAACAAATACAATGAAATCAACTCCTCCACCCCCACCCACCCCCAAAAAGCAAATTCACCAAGAAAGCATCTAAAGCTCTAGATATATGTCAGATACTCAAAAGCAAATAACTCTGAGCCGAAATACTCATTCTCTTTACAGTGGAGAGGTAATGAACGCATAACGGGGTGTAAGCATACTTCAGCATTTGTCAATATGGTTGCACCAGCCTCCTTTGCAGCAGCAGCTATAGCCGATGACACGGAGCCCATTCCCCCTTCAACATACCTACATGTAAAAACAGCTGTCAAACATTTATTTTACTAAAGAGAGGACAACATGATAACCACCCAGTCAATTTAAGAAAGGTAACTTTGGATTTGAAACAAAAACAGCATGACCTAATATATTTTGATTGCCTAAGTTAATAAAGATTTTGAAGGTAGAAGCAAACGTGTCCCATCTCTAAATAGTCAAAACGTAAGGAGCAATAATTCAAATATGTGGGCTCACATAAAGCCTTGGCTTGGGGATTAAGGAAGATGGATACGAGGGATACCAAGCATAGTGGATTAAGTGGGCACCGCATAAAGGAAAAGAGAAAGAACAGTTTACTGCTTTTGCTTAAGCTATGATAAGCAGCTAAATTCATTAGATGTAACTATTTGCTAGTATGACAAAAATGGAACACTGAAAACTCTGAAAGTTAGTCAAGGGTCTTTTTTTTATAGGTTCAAAGTTAGTAAATGCTCCTATATTTAAAAAGATTGAAAACAAAGAAAATGAAATAGAACTCTTTGTCAATTCAATGTGTATTTCATTAAATAACTGGAACATTTAAAGCAACTACTCCAAAGCAGAATCCTTCAGATAAAATGAAACAGATGATTTTACAAAAATGCGGAAGTAGTTAAAAATTTGCAGTGTTGTATACATACGACCAAATACCACGATCACCATCAGATTCTCCCATCACATGATGTAGCAATACATATCCACTTCCAGGCGTATGAACACTTGCCTATGAATTTATAAATTAGTTGACAGATGAACAGGAAAAGAGGGAGGAGAGGAGTAAGTATGAAGCAAACTGAAACTGACGTGATAAAGAATATTAATCAAAATTTCATTGAATTGGCATTTGGCCATGACACAAACAAGGATACACTAAATTGATGAGAATGTGAAGAATGACAAAACCCGAGGAACACTAAAAGGACCTGTTTCTATTTCCTGCCTAACTAGAGACTCAAAAACTCTTAATCCTACATGTTCTCAGTAAAAATTTCAGAGTGGTCCAAGAGGTAGTCAAGCCTGCTACTTCATGCAGATGGAAAACTGCCAGTAAATGTATGGCGGATATATGCATATAACTGAAAAGAAATTTCTAAACCATGGGCCATGTGAAACTTCCGATATTTGCTGCAAAGACATGACTTTTACATGATCCCGTAACTAAGCACAGATTTCAGTTAAAACATCCAATCATTTTCACTAAATAGATGGTAATGCAGTACAGCAAAAAATTACTTTTCAGCAATGCCGAATCATATATATGTGGATCCTAGATATACATTCCAAACAATGTAGGCAGCGATTGACTGCTCCTCCATGCATGACTCAACACACATGGAAAAAAAAAGCTTACCGTGGACCCTATCACTGCATCAGTTGCAAGCGTTACTTTCAGAACATCTGCCTGTGATATTTCAGCAAGCACACAGAATTAGTAAGCTAGTGACACCAGAAGGGATGATGATTAAGATGTGAGAGAATTTTTCAAAATGTATTTTGAGGAATGCAACAAAATTGTTCAGTCTTTAGACGAACACACTTCATGACAAGAATTACACAGCATAAGAACATGTAGTAGCAGCTTCCATAAACAAACACGATTAATTACTACATACACCAGAAGAAAGTGATTTCTATCCATTGAAATTCTTGTTCATTTCAAAGATTCGGTTTGTTTCGAATTTTAATGAGACATTACCATTTACGCTTCTCTGCCCCATTCCCCCACAACACATTTCACCTGATTGAAGAAGACATTTATAATCGATTGAGGAAAGAATAACTGAATATTGGCGGTAAAGAAGATAAAATAACAAGACAACCTCCTCCACTCCAATAAAGACAGATGGAGCTACTTCTGATCTAGTTAAGACAAGTTGTGACAAAACAAAAGCCAAAAATGATAAAGGAAACAATTGGAATAAAAAATCTGGAAAGATACAAATCAACAGAAAACTTTCTACTACAATGATAATTAGCCTTCAAAATTAGAAGCTTATAGAACTCCTCATCTTAGGTTCCCAACACTATCTAACGACAAAAGCATGCTCAACACAAATTATTGATAGAAAGCATTGATTGGGTCACAATCTACAACCTTGGGACAACTTCATATATGAAACAGAATTATTTTAAGCAGACTGATCGACCAAGTAAAAGAAAATTAATAGTAAAAAATTTGCAACCTCAAACCAGCTATTCAAAACCTTCGAAGCTGGGGCGAGTAAAAGGTCCATCAAGTCCCTGAAAAGTTCAGTGGAAACAATTAAACAAGGATGGACTATGACAGTTGAAGTCAAGACTTCATACTATTTTAGAGGATGTTGCCCTAGTTTGTCCAACTGATAATAATAAGTTTGGTGAAATTATGCAAACAGGACCATCTAGAACATCTTACACTAGGTCCTTCTGTCCCAAGTGGAGTGCTCGACGGAGACAATTAGCCCAAAACGCTGAATTTTGCAATTTGTGCCTCATACGAGTATTGAGATGCGAAGAGCCTTGTAGAGTTTCTGGTGTAGACGAATCCAGAAGTGGGTCCAGAAACTCGCAAAACTTGTCAAGTTGACTCTCATACCTATAATTAGGTGGCACTTGGTAACTCAAAAATTTAGAATATGATAGTAATAGACAAAAATGATGAGCAGAAAGAACTAATATATGAATTCTCATACAGACTTTAGGGTGCTAAGTGAGCTCAATCCTCAAATTCCGCTAAATTATCATCAAGTTCCAAACCTGGAAATTTTGGCAGGGATCTTTTTCTGGCCTTTAAGTTAGCATGTGAAGCACCCTTGGGTTCTCCTTCTTGAGTATGTCAATCTTGAAAGTGTCAAGAACAATGGACACATGAGATTTCAGTATTAAAGAAAGGTGAGCCTGATTCCAGTGATCTGGATGCGAGCTACATGCCATATCTATTTCCCAATCATAGTCATAATCTGAGCTTCACCAAAGTATTCTCACTAATTTATAGGAGTTAATCCACATAAATGGCTCTACACCTATGTATCTCCTTCATCTTATAGTCTAGTTCACATCAACACTGTTGCATTTAAATCGCCTTAAAATAATTAAATGTTTTTTATTCTGCCACAAGCACACAGAAACTGTCAACCACTTGCTACTGCACTGCCTCAGACCTCTGGAATATGTTTTGTTGCTTTTTTGGGCTTTCCTGGGTCATGCCTTTCTCTGTTAGGGATGCTCTTGAAAGTTGGAGTTCATTGGAGTTCACGGGATGTTGAGAAAGCCATCAAGAGTATGTCGATGATGATCCCTAGTGTTATCTTTTGGTGTTTATGGACAGAGAGGAACAAAAGATGTTTTGATGGAATTTCAACTTCTAGAAATCTTTTGCGAGGCAGATGTCTAGTTAGCCTTTTTAGTTGGTCCAAACTAACCCCTGTTAATAATTTAGAACTCTTCTTGGATTTTGTTAGCTCTATAGCTTAGAAAGAGGCTACAAATCCTTTTTTTTTGTGTGCTTAACTGATCTATCCTTGTAAAGCTTGCATCTTCTTGATGCCTTGAAATGAATCTACTTACTTCATCAAAAAAAAAAAAAAATTAAATGTTTTTTGGACAAAATGAATTGCTCAAGGTTCAACTCTCGCATAGTAAACATGATTATTTAACAAGTTTCTCTTTGTCTTTTAAAAATAAAATTGCAGCAAACAAAGTTTCCAGAAAATGCATTGAAGTTGAAGTAACGACCAGTATAAAAATAAATACTGAACCTTGAATAAGCATCAGCATCAGATTTAGAAAACTTTGAAATCTCAGAATAGTTGAGCTCCTTGTCAGAACCCAGCAGAAGATAGCGTCCGTCAAGAAGAGGCGTGAATGATGAAGGACTCCTTTTCAGTAGCTTCAATCCATGTCTCTTCAGCTCCAATTCTCTATTAATCATAACGCATTCCCAATAATTGAAGAAAAATAAATCAATACTAACAATATAATGATTGCAATAATTAGGTCTCACTTTATAACGCAGGGTCTAAGGAGGCTTTGTAGGTAACTACAACGAGAAAACTTGAAACCAGGAATGAGTTCTTCAGTGACAGCAGCACCGCCTATGATGTGGCGCCTCTCGAGAACGGCAACGGAGAGACCGGAACGAGCGAGATATGCGGCAGCTGTAAGGCCGTTGTGACCACCGCCGATGATCAGAGCATCCCATTTCTTCTCTTTTGCACTGAAGCTGCTACTGCTGCTACTGCTAAATTTTCGGAATTGTCTCCACATTTTTAAACTTTTTTTTTTTGCCTAATCTCTGATTTTAACAATAGCAACTCTTTGAACAGGGAATAGGGAATCTATCCGAGCTTCAACACTGGTCACTCTGCTGCTTAGTTTATTGGAGCTTGCTTGGCCTTTTCCCTCCTTTATCTTGTATATAAAAAAAATATAACATATATATATAAAAAAAAATAGGCGTACATTATTAATAGTACTCTTATTTGTCGTGTTCATTGGCCACTTATTCAGATACTTATCGAAAATAACCTCCTGTAGAACTTTTCTTCATATTTAAACATTTGAATTTGAAACCTTTTAGATTCATTCTATCAAAGAAAAATCAACTAATTGAGGGAAAGGAGCACCAACGAGAAGGAAAACCAGTTTTGTGAATATTAAAAAAGTGTTAACAAGAGAAAATGTATACTGTCTTCATCAGAGGAGTAGGTCTAAAATGGTCTTTTAACTATATCTTTGTTAGATGTAATTTGGTCTCTTAATTATACATTTGTCCGTTTTAGCCATTAACGATATATTTATCGATTTTAGTTCTTTAAGTATTTAAAAACTTATCAGTTTTGATTTCTATCCATTTTTTATACAAATAACTTAGATTTATATTAACAGAATCTATGTCTCGAGAAATTAAATCATTTAGCTATTTTCCAATTGTTTCTACTTTTACTTCAAATTACCTTTATGCAAAGAACTTTAACCTCAACGATTCAAAATAAAATTTGCGAGGAAAGAAAATATTATGTCATAATTTTATTAATGAACAATAAAATGAAGCATATTAGCTACTAATGATTTGAATATGTTAAACTTTATTATAAAAAGAAAAAAAATTATTACCAATTGAATTCAAAATTTGCACTCCAATGACTTTAATGAAGGGAATATGTTTAATTTTCAGAACTTGAAATTTATAAAATTGTAGATTTTGCAACTTTTTTTTCTTTTTTTTTTTAAAAAATAGATTGATTTTATTATTCTATTCATTTATTTTACGTAGAGAAATTTGAGTAAAAAGTTTAAATCTATTATTTTTCTTTTGTATGAAAAATAAATTTAACAAATTTTGGGTTGATTACGAACCGTTAACCGTCAAAAAAGGGAACACAACATATTCAAGTCATTAGCAATAATTATATGCTTCATTTTATTCTCCGTTGAATAAAATTAGGACTTACATTTTCTTTTCTCGTTGATTTTATTTTGAATCATTGAAGTTATTGTTCTTTTCATAAGAGTAATTTAAAGAAAAAGTAGAGGGGATAAAGAAATAACTTAAAATGGGTTAAAGATTTAATTTCACGAAGAGTTTCGTTAATATAAATCTAAGCTATTTGTATTTTTTTAAAAAGACAAAGACCAAACCTGATAAGTTTTTTGAATACTTAAAGGACTAAAGCCGGTAAGTGTATATTAAGGGACCAAAGCTGATAAGTTTTTTTGAATACTTAGAGGACTAAAATCGATAAGTGTATAGTTAAGGGATCAAAACTGATAAAATTTTAAATAGTTAAAGGACAAAATCCAACAAAAGTATAGTTAAGGAACTAATTTTGACCTACTCCTATAGTTAAAAGGACTATTTATGGCATTTTCTCATTTACACAATTTAGGCATTTATGAATTAGGGATAAATTTTTATGATAAATATTAAATTTAAATTTTGATAAATACTACTTATTTTTTTTCTGTTATGTATAGTGTGATAATGAAAATATTTTTGTCCATCAACAATTTAGACTTGAGATTAAATTTAGACCCTTTTAAGTATGTGGAGACAATCAACGGTTTAGACTTGAGATTAAATTTAGACCCTTTAAGCATGTGGAGACCATCAACGAGTAAGCATGTGAAGACCATCAATGAGTCATTTATGTGTAAAAAAAAAAGTAATTCTACTTTTCTTACTATAATGGTGCAATGATGAGACATTTGAATCAGAGGTAGACCCACATGTAGAGAAAAAAATCATGTATAAGAAACTAGTAGAAATAATGAATATAATAAAGCGTGCATCCTTAGAGGGCATAGAATTGCACTTAGTCTGCTAATAAAAGTGAGGGAATTCAGCCTTGTGACTTGAGGTCAATCCCTGAAAATGACCATCCTATTAATGACTAATCGAATATGACATCATTCGTTGAAGGGTTCGCTGCAATTAACTTCAATGCAATCATCAAACATCAAATAGAAAAATAAATAATCTATTTTCCTTTTAACTCAGGGAAAAAGTTTGATTATATAAAGATGTAAATATGACTAGTGGTGCATAAGTTTGCTGACTACTCATAACTATTAGTATTTCATTGTTTTTTTTCCTTCTATTTATGAAGTTGAATTACTGAAACTATTTTTGGGTAATGAAATAAGTAGTTGTTTGGTTGTTTTTTTTGTGTTTGACAAAACCACATATATCCAAATTGCTTGATAGTATTTAATTTGTGATTTTACATACGTATACCATACTTATAAATTATAGTTTGTAAATACACATAACGTTATAATAAAACAAAGTGCAAATTCTTGGTAAAGATTAAAAAATAATTAGGTTCCAAAACAGGTACGGAATACCGAACCTCTTTAATTATACTAAAATTGTAAACTTTTGATCAGGTAACTCAAGGAATGCCATTGAAGGAAAAAAAACAAAAGGGAACTGAAATACTAATAAAATTGATCAAAAGTTGCATATGCGTGTGTCATGTCGGATGATTCTCCTCTGCGGGCAGCCATTGGATGGTCGCAGAACTTTTCCCACCTTTTAAGCCTACGAACTTGCTTTCGAAAATTTTCAACCTTCTGTTACAAACCAACAACACCAATTTCAAACAAAAAACAAAATACTAGCTACTATTTTTGAAGCCAAGATATAATAAATGTACCTTGTCAATAGTATTTTTGAAGCAAACCTTGTGATCAGCCATAGGGGTATTCACAAAATCCTTCAAATTGCTCATAAAGCGACCATCAATGGACCTTTTCCATCCACAAGTAGTTACAAGTGGAGTTACAGCAGCATTAACAGATTCGTTTTGGCCTTTTCCTACTTCCAATTCCATTGCTTCGATTTCTTAAATACCAATTGCAAAATATAATAATAATGTAACTAAAAAAAGCTAATAAGAATAACTAAAATTTGATCGTTAATGACTTATATTTATAGATAACTAAAATATTGTACAGGAAATTAAATCGACTTGTTTAGCAAGAAAAGATGGCCAAATTAGCTTGAGAAGGAAGTCAGGCTATTTTAATTCGACATTGTCGAAAAGAGAAAAAAAAAAATACCGTTTTCTCCAAGTAATGTGATTTTTTATTTTTTTTTATAAGTTTAAGTTCCAATATTAGAAGTACAAAATCGGTCCTTCAGTTTAATTTTTTTTTAAAAAATTGACGCGTCTTTTAGATAAAGGGCTTGAATGCATCAATTTGATAAAATTGAGGACGGCAACTGCTAGTCTGGAAATCACACGGGTCAAAATCAAAGTTATGCTAAAAAAAAAAAAAATTAATATACAATGATCTTACATGAGTTTGTTTAATTAAAGGTTAATAATGTTATTTTTTTTTCATAAGTAAAAAACTCAATTCGCTATTAGAAAGGGTATCATAGGGGGAAAGGAAGCTAAGCCTAACTTTTCATGTTTTCTTTAGGAAATTATTAAGGCAAAACATATTACAAATCTAACTTACCATAATTGTAGTTTTACATCCTAAGTAATTCGGAAATTGGAAATCAAAATCGAAAAGTATTAAGAAAGATTGATGACTATATAAAGCAGAAAAAAAATCCTAATCCAACACAAAAACAATTAAAAAAAAATCAACCCTAGCCTTTTTCTCTATAAATACTAATTAATGGTGAAGCTCAACAACCTTTCATAATCAATATTATTAAAGCTTTTATAAATTTAATTAATTTCATCAAATAATGGAGCCATCCACTTATAGTGAAATTCGAGTGTCTCCTGAAATTGTTTATTCTATAGGAGATTGTCCAGTTGACGATTTTAACGTGGAGATTAATTTAATCGTCAAATATGCTTACAATTATGGTGAGAGCACTTTGGAAGAGTTCAATTGTGATGATACATGTTCTTGTAAGTACAAGTCATTATCGTGGGATAAAATTGATGAAGTGCTTTTAGGAACTAATTTTCCTTATCAATTAGAAAGGGTTAAGTGGATTAATCGTACTGAGAAAATATTAGCTAACAAGGTTGATTTAATCAAACAAATTTTGGAATACACTCATCACAACATTATTACACGTTCTCCACACGAATATTTGGATGAAATTATCGTAAACCTGATATTTGTCAAGCAAGTATCCGTAAATCTGCAAGAATTTGAACTTATGAAAGCAAGAATTGTTGCAGCAGATAGAGAATATTTTGCGGAGTTACTTTGGAAATCAGTTCATGACAAGATCATGAGAGTGAAACAACGAGGATCATCGTCTTTATACGAAGAATTTAAATGGATAGAATATTTCATAGAAAATATTGTGAATGGCATATCTGTGCGGAGCATGTGTTATGATGAGAATTATGAAGGGGAATTAAAAGAGTCTTTTATTGAGCAGGCTAGGAAGGAGTTTAGGTCACTACCTGTCGTAAGATCAAAGATTCAATTTTTAAAGAAAGTAAATTTGCCAAACCATGATCATACACTGACTGGAGACATATGTTCCATATGCATGGAGACTTATTTACCTGATTCAGAAGCATACAACATGCCTTGCAACCACAATTTTCATTTTAACTGCATTGAGACGTGGATCCTTAAAGATCCAAGTTGCCCTATGTGTCGTTATTAGTTGCCAGCGATAGAGACTTCAGAGCCGGAGCTAGAAATTTGAGTTTATGAGTTCTGAATTCACAAAGGTATTTCTAAGCATAAATACACGGTGTGGGCGGGACCTATTGGGGTCTTTTGAACTTTTGAACTTCATTTTTGTCCCGTAAAAAAGTTCATGTGTAGCTTAGAAAAACTTGTATTTACAATGATTGATTGAAATTTAAGACATATTTCTTAGGGAAATTCAATACTCTTGTACGTCACTTGCTTTATTACTTTAGTTAGCTCTTTAACTTAATATGTATACCAGGATAGGTTCTAAACACATTAACGAAATCATTAATCCAGTACTTCATGATAATTTTGATGAAATTTAATATAAAAGAATAATTTCCTAAAATCTCTAATAGGTGACATTGTAGAGTATAAACTAAGATTTTTGGCTTGGTAGATCATGACATATCAAACATGACATTAAAATATATGGGTTGAAAATAAGTTAGATCAAGAATGCAGTTCTTACAGAGAGTACAACTTCCAGAAAATGAATTGATAGATGAGTGTTCGATATGCATGGGGAGTTACTTACCTGAACAAGAAGCATACATCATGCCTTGCCATCACAGTTTTCATTTTGGCTGCATTGAGACTTGGCTTCTTAAAAATCCAAATTGTCTGATGTGTCGTTACAAATTGCCACCAACAGACTCAAAATAGGAAGTGATCTCTTTCTTGTAAAAATGCATATTTTAAGCTAAGTTTTGTCAAAAATGTATCATTGTTTGTAGCAAAAATATTCTATTATTGAAGTTACTATTAGGGTCTTGGCAGTTGGCACCCAACAATTTCTGAAAACATCGTATATTGCTTCAAGATACTTATATTCCTAATGCATGATTGAAAATTATTCCAATTTGTATGCAGGGATGGCTTCTGATCACATTAACAAATTACCATTACTTTATAAAAACTTGGAGAAAAATAATATTCTACTTTCGTGCACCACAGATTTACTCATATGTTCCGAGCGTTCTCTGACTACATTAACACGCTTTTATTACGTTATAAAAACTTGGATGAAATTTAACAAATTTTTTTTATAGAAGCAGAGAACAATCTGCATATAAAGACCACAAATTCATCAACACCGTCCGTCACTTATTTGTAGCATTTGAAAGGATGAAAAAGTTGATACAAAAACTGTCATTGAGGTGTTTATCAATTTCTGTGACCAAGGTAAAGAAAGACCTTCAACAACTCTTAACTTCTAAAAGTACTCATGCAGTCGGAAAACAAAATTACATTAGGAAGCAACTCTAAACTTTTTAAACTACTCAATCAGTTAAGAGAACAAAATTACAAATAGGAAAGATAATTAAAGGAAAATTGTCTAGCATCATAAAAAGAACCAAGCCCAAGAAAGAACCATGAATAATGGTTCTCATTTTGATTTCTTTCCCTGCTTCTTTTTTATCACTTCATCAATGTACATAATACCTTTGCCCTTGTAAACCTCAGGTGGCTTACAGCTCCTTACAGAAGCAGCAAATTGATGTACCCTATACTTGTCAATCCCAGTGCAGCAAACCACATTGGGTTTGAAACAGAAGACACGAACTGCAGGGGGCACAGTCAGTTCAACCTCATGGCTGTAACCCAGCTTAAGGTACAAGAGACGACCTTCTGATTCTGCCCTAGCCTTGAAACCAACTCCAACAATCTTGAGAAAGCGGAAGAATTTAGCTTCCATTGGATGACTTCTATCAATCAGCTGAAATAGGAGATGACATGACAAAAGCCACATCAGTAGGCCAAACAAGAAAAAGACCTTGACAATAATACAACCGGAACATGCCAATTAAGAAAAAGACCTAGACAATAATACAACAGCAACATTCTTTTTCCACTATGGGAGACGAACTTGCCAAGTATTAATTCTAGAATTAGGACATCTAACATAATGGTTTGTGACTAATACTCGGGAAAAACACCTACAACAGTTGAGTAGGAAATGCAATGCCACTTTGTGACTGAAAATTTGATTAGTCTCTAGGCTACAAAAAGGAAAACTGCTCAAGGAAGGGAAGACAACTAAAGTGATTTTCCTTTTTTTTTTCTTTTTGATAATCATGGTGTCCACTCGACTGATTCCACGGGATACATGTTACCTACCACCAGCAACAGGTACTAGTAACTATGTCACAAAGGCTAGAACATATGGGAATAAACCACATAGTTTTTTTGTCTCTGCTGGGCAAGTATTTGAATCTGAGACCTCGTGGTGCTTAACCCACTTCATTGACCACTAGGTTGTCCCTTGGGTGTACAAAGTGATTTTCCTTTTTGATCCAAAGAAGGGGGAAGATTTTGTTTTCAAGGAAATAAATGACAAATACAGATTATCAACTAATAAAATCAATTCAGACAGTTTGTTTTCACATTCTGAATCAGTTTGTCTAAGCACTTTTACACTCTTCTTCAGCATAATTTTGCTGTCAGTAGCTCCAGGAACTAATTTCAGTTTTCCTTATCTGATGGAGAGATGGCGGAAGAAGAACCACAGGAACTGGCCAACAAGAACAACAACTTACATAGTGTAATTCACAAGTGGTATCTGGCCTGGGGAGGGTAGGGTGTATGCCCTTACCCCTACCTTGGGAGGTAGAAAGGTTGTTTCCGATAGACCCTAGACTCAAACCAAGCATATTGCATTATTCCTTTCACTGGCAACATATGCTCCTTAAGAATTTGTTAAATGTCAATTTTTAGCAAGAAAATCAATTCAAATTTCATTAGTACCAACAGGTGAAGCAGATCTTTCAGTTCTACTTCTAAATGAAAAGAACTGGACCACTTTTAAAATGACCCTGATATAATCTTAGAAAATTGGCTGATGACTAATTTTAAAATAAGATGAACAATTAAAGCATGTGCATATAACCAACCTATTGTTATGCCTTGTCGTACTCTAGCAGGAGCATGTCCTCCATATGGTCTTCCATAGAAACTGTATCCATGTTTTTATTCTTTATTAACATGGAATAGCATGTACCCTTTGGGGTGGCCCAGTGGTTTGGGCTTGGGACTTCCATGTTGGAGGTCTCAAGTTCGAAACCCCTTGCTAGCGAAAGCAAGGGGTTTGCCTTCTGGGTCGAGCTTGTTGCACTGGGATTGCCTAGTGCGGGTTACCTCTCCTATGTGGTTTGCGAGCTATTGCATAGGAGCGGGGGTTTTACCCTGTGCGCACCCAAAGGGTAGCGGCTGCGGGTTTCCCTTGTCATCAAAAAAAAAAAAAACATGGAATAGCATGTCAACTTGCTCGATTTCTCACCTATTGATTAATCAAATAATTTCGACATCATTCGTTGAGTTTCACAAGCAGGCAGTTAATTTACAATCTCTGATCATTAGATTTTAGGTAGTTCGCACTTCAGGGGAAATGGGAACAAGCAGGGGTTTCTTCCGATGTAGATATGTAATATAATGAAGGGTAAAAGGGTAAAATTAACTCCTACAATTAGATATATGACCAATTAAAAAAGCTCAAATGATGAGCAACAACAACCATTCCTAAACCTTCTCAAGATGCAAAGACTAGCTAATTAGGAAAATGAAAACCAAAATCGAAAAGGAAAAAGAAAGGTTTAAGTGCTCTAAGAGGAATTGGTTGTTGATCTTCAAGTATTACAGATTATGCCGATTCTCAATCTGCATTTTGGGTTTCACAAACTTGTTTAAGTCAGCAGAAATAACATTTACCAAACCCCCAGGAGAAGTCATGAGTTCAGCTAAATTGCCAATGAGTGGAGCAGGGACTTATTCGACCACTACGAATAGAGTGTTATACCATACTCTCACTTCAGAAGCGTAACATTCATATAAATTCATTAAGGGATTTCTTCGACCAGCTTGAAGGCATGATAATCTCCTGAGACGTAACTATTATTATCACTCACCAAAACAGTCAGTAACTGTCAACTGAAAACTACAAAATCCAAATTATATAGGCCATAAAACTAGAAAAGAAGCCTAGTGAGGATTGACTTTTCATGGCGGAAATAACAATCTCATTTCAGAAACATCACATTAAAATACATTCATAGAGGAATTTCATCGAACACCTCATATGTATGACAATTTTCAGATATTAATTAAAGACAAAACCTAAGCAAATAACGAGCAATTCATTTCGATGAGAAAAAGGAGAAACTAGTAAGAATAAGAATAACAGCATACCAGGCTTTCTCTGAATCGCTACCTCAGCAAACCTAAAATCCACCGGAGATCCGCAGTTCACCGGTCAGTGGAGCGTTCCGAGGGCTCTTTCCGTCGACACAAGAAATTAAAGAAGTTGGGCCTATAACTGCTTCTTGAAAGAGAAGGATACTATGACACCAAAAGCCCACTTAGAAAATAATAGCGTAATCCTTTCATTTATTTTTCCGTTTTAGTCCTTTCATAAACGAATATGTTTTTTTTTAATGATAATTTTTTTCTTTTTCTTTTTTAGTTTTTAGCATGACATTTATATCAAGTCAAAATACGACAAACAAATTAAAATGAAAGGAATAGTATTTATTGCTACGAAATCCCAAAAAAAAAACTCACAAAAAAGTTTCAAAGTATTTTATTTTAGTAACTAGGTAAATTACCCATGCTTCTCATGGGATTGAACTATTTTATTAAGTTTACATGTGATCATTCCATAATATTCATATTTTTGATACATACACTGCATTGTCAAGAACATTTTATCTTAAGGCAAAACGTTCCTCCGAAATCTTAAAGTGCTATATTTTTTAATTTCTGTTTTTGTTATAAAAAAAATTACGAGCCATAGAGAGATTTAAGTATAAGAAAGAAGTTTAAGAAAATCTCCATAGAAATAGTTGGTCAGAAGTAATTGCTAAATTCCAAAAAGTTATAAAGAACAACATCAGACGTTGAAGAAGAGGCCAAAAAGTCTCGAACAACAACACTCCCAAGTAAAGTGGACATCACGTCCATACAAGAACATAATTAACTAAAATCAAATGGAAGACCTTCAACTCCTTTCTTATGAACCTCCATCAATCTGTTTTTATTATAGTATGACGTATCATGTATATGTTAAAAATGACCCTAAAATTGTTAGTATCATAAATGTTTTTCGTCATTGTCTCAGAGTAGTCATTACTATTGCTTAGGTTTCATATCACCAACCCCAACTTATTTGGAATTGAACCATAGTTATTGTTATGGTTATAGTATGCAGTTACAAATAATTAATGCAATTATCAACCAAGCAGTAGTTGACATCTGAATGGAACTGTTCACAACTCGATATTCTAAACCAAAATTTTGACACATAACATATTAAAATCTCACAGCATAATTTTGTGAGCACTTGAACTCACAAATATCCACAAATAATAATAAAGACATCCTTACTTTCCTAGCAATCAAGAAGGAAAAGAAATGTTGCTAAACATATTTTTCAAAAAGATAGTTTATCGGGTTGTATCCAAGTTTACAGTTCACAAATTTAATTGAAATAATCCAAAAGAAAGAGTTGTCACTTCTTTATAAAAAAAAACAAAAAACTTTATCAAAATAAAGAGTTATCACTACAGTAAAAATGATCTTTAACGGTAATTAATAGCTTAACTGTCGCTAAATATGTATTTTCACAAGCAATTGGTACTTTCTATAAATGTCCCTAAAGTTTATAACAACATTGAATCTAATGACAATTAATTAATATCGGTAAAGGTTCAAGCACTCTTCGTTAATGTGCATATTTATTGCCTATAAAAATTATTTTTGTTATAGTGTATTTTGGACATTTGTTTGTTTCAAGAAAACTTGGTCTCTTATTATACCCAAAAGAAGAGACGAAGAAATATGACAAATTACTTAACTTGCGACAAAAGAAGTGGACTAATTGTCTCTATTCTAATATTCTAGGAAGAGTACAATGACATACGAATTGTTTGTACATAAGGAAAATCAATCAAAATAATATACTAACTGTGGCAAGCAAGAGAGCAATCTGTTTGGTTCTTTTAACAAACTTCATCATTGGTTCCGTATTAGTTATCACATATTTGTTGTTGTGTGCTATCAAATATAGCACAACCCACAAGCAATTTTCCCAAAAAGTATATGAAAAAACCTCTAGAAAGAGACAAAAGAGAAGATAAATTTTCAATCATCCTCACTGAAATTTTTAACAGAGTTAAAAAAAAGTCACCAAAATAGCAATTAGAAATTGCAATAGATACATGATCACTATGACTTACAGTAAAAGATTAAACTTCATGAAATATGAGGAAGAAAACTTTGAGGAATGAAACACACTTCATAAGTAGTTTATTAATGGGTTTGAATTTGACTCCCCTATAGCAAAAAAAAAACGTACAAATAATAGTGGCAGAAATAAAAATTTTGTTTACTAAAGAACCAAATGTAATGAATTTAACCATTTCAACAGTGTTATGAATTGTGGAATGAGAGGTGCACGAGTAGTAATGTCGCATTACAATCAAAATCAATTTTCTTTGTTTATACGAAGAAACCTGTAAAAAGGAACAAAAGAGAAGATCAATTTTCAATCATCTGGGCTGAAATTTTTAACAGAGTAAAAGAAAAGTCACCAAAATAGCAATTTTTTTTTGTCATAATTACATGAATCACTATGACTTATAGTAAAGACTAAGCTCCATGAAATAGGAGGAACAAAACTTTGCGGAATGAAACAAACTTCATAAGAAACTTAATTAATGTATTTGAATTCGACTACCCTACAGCGAAAAACCACCTACAAATAATAGTGGCAGGAAATCCCTCTATTTATAGAAAACAAAGGGTAGTGTGAACAAATGCTTATTGTGCCTTATCGGAAAGGTCACAACTCTTTGGAAAAGTTACAACCCTTTGGAAAGGTCAGAACATTTAATAAAAGTAACAATTTTTCATAAAAGTCGCAACTCTTCATAAAAGTCACAAGTGTTCATAGAAGTTACAAATTTTGATATAAAAGTCGTCACTCTTCATAAAAGTCACAACTCTTCATGAAAAAGGGAAGGTTAGTTATGGAAAGAAATAAATTAAAAGGGAATTATGGTTTGTGGTGACGCCACGTAGGCGGGATTAGGGTTCTCTTTTATATATATATATATATGATTTAGAGGCTTACATCTAGGTTTCACTCAAGGATCTCTCTTGTGGTTTATGGTATTATGTCTATCTTTTTTTCTTTTTTTTTATTCTATATGATTTGACATATTTGCCCTTCTTAATATCATAGTTAGTTTCTTCAACTAGTGAACATTATTAAAATGACTCATTTAACCCCAACCAATATCAACAACATATCCCGCGTAATCTTATAAGTGAGATATGTGAAGGATAGAGTGTACACTCCTACCTTGTGAAGATAGAAGTTGTTTTTGAAAAATACTCTAATTGAGTACGATAAAATAACTTATTTAATAAATACATTAAAATAAGAAACAAAAAGGAAGTTGAAAAAAGTTTCCCTCTTTCTTTTAATTAGAAATTTTACCATATAAAAGTTCGTCTATAAAAGAAAAATATTTCATTCTATAAGTGACTTAGAGTCTTTTTTCACTTTGATGGAGAATATTTTTCTTGGAGGAAATATATTTCGAAATTCAAGATTAGCAGACACTGAAAACAATTTCATCAGGAAAACTTTTGCGATACCGAACACTAGCTTACATTCCGTACAAGGAGAAGCATCTCTCATAAAAAATGTTTTCTTGTGCAGAATATTTACCTTATTGAATCAATTTCCAAGTTGTATGAGTATCAAATCGTTCCTGATCACGATGTTTACATCAAATCAAATAATTCAACAGTGATATTTGAAAGAAGAGTGTCTTTCAGCAATTTCCTTTCGGCATGTTTCAAATGTTCACTTCAGAAAGACAAGTTTATAAACTCAAAAATCTAGTGAGAGTAATCAACTACATTTCAGGACAGGTGATTGAAAGGATATTCATTTGTGGAATTCCAGCAGCTAGAGTGTTTCTTCGATAAGTTTTTCAGTGAGACTTCTTGGGAGTCCCATGACACTGTCAGCAGTTCCAATCTGCAAAGTATTGGGAAGTAACAGTATAAAGAACAGGTCAGTAATCGGCAGTTCCAAGCTGCAAAGAGAAAGGGAGAGAGAGAGAGAGAGAGAGAGAGAGACAAACCAGAGTGTCAACGAAGGGCAACGTCAATGGATGTTCAAGCATTAAGCCACCAGCAACATTAAGTACTATTCCCTCCTCAATCTATACAATTGCACTAATAGTTAATGTTGCAGGTAAAGAACATCCCCTATTTAAGGACACTGTCAAAATTTACCAGGCTGTCAATGATCTCATCAGGTATGTCATGGAAATATACCTGCAATTAGGCAGAAGAACAGTATACTCCCATGTTAAACAGTCACAGTTGTGTAATTGTGTAATACTCCATATTACACAATTGCACTAATAGTTAAGTCAGCAAGAAGGTTTCCGAGAAAAATCATGTTGCACCACACCTTCAAGAAAGAGCAAATTCATAACAGTAACAAAAGGAGGGCTTGTAGAAGATCAAACTAGCTAACTAATAAGCCGAGAGCTGTGAGGCGATTGTATTGGTGTTCCAATAAGCAGATAAAAAAGGGAAGCATTCTAGACATCCTTACAAACTGGAAAGGTCAAGTCTTGGGGAACGAATTCATGGGTGGAGACTGGAGAGAGCAATGTTGATGGGCTGTAATAAACCAGATTCCATCTACATTCACCCTCTTTCTGCCCTTCACATAAAGCTGTAATACACCAGTTTTCATCAACATTCACTCTTTCCTGCCTTCGTAGTCTGAAACAAAAGATTTCTGCACTCCCAGTTTGACAGTGGTTGAGCAGTACAACTGTAACAACAACCATTCTGATCATACTTGACAGCATTAAGATGGTTCAAAGATCCTGATGGTGAGGTGATAGCAGATACAATTCTCTATGCCAAGGCCTAGCAGAGATGAAAATTTAGAAACCTAGGCAATTTTCAAAAGGTACTACCTTATTAGAGGCCTGGGATTGTAAATGCTCATGCGTGCTAAATAGAAATCAATCTATTCATAGTCTCTCTCCATTATTGACTCAACTTGTGCCTGTCTGTTTATATAGGTAGATAAGTCAAGGTTTAGGTCTCTTTCCACTCATAGACTGATGTACGAGCTCCTACTCAACATACAGTTTCCAGCTGGGAAAACTGCTATTTGAACTAGCTATAAGCCTACAATAGTCACATCAATTACTGGTAATTTTCAGGCTCCAATATTATACCAGAGACCCAGTAATTCATGTATTCTAATGATCCCAACATTCAAAGACCTAGCAGTAAATTTCAAGGATGAAATTGATGTCACAATTCATAAAATAGAAACTGCAAAGGAATTGCTCCGCAAGAACTCCACTTGTAAACTATGGTTGTTTATATTGGCATAAGGGAACTTGGTAAAATCAGGCAATTGATATCTTCCTTGCTGCAGTCTAGTTTATCAAAGAATGTACGGTCTCTTTATTTAAAGTCTCATGCACGGTGGATATAACTACAAAATAATCCTTCTAGTTTCTAGAAAAAAAATCATTTGTACGGATGGGGATCAAATAAACTCAAAGTCACAGGCTGGGATAAGCATATACTTGTTCAAATATCTATAATTAGATACCTGACATATCTTCGAAATGTTGCATCACCTTAATCCTCACTACCACATCACATACACTTATGCATCAGATGCAGTTAAGCCTATGTCACATATCAACTTAAGCAAGAATGTACGATATAAATGCATAGTTGTATTTCAATAGTCTCCAGCATGTAGGAATTACTTCACATGGAGTAAAAGATATACCTCTGACCTTTCCCAAGCTCCTTTTCTTATACCCTTTGTAAGGTTGGTCACAACGACAGATCCTACAACCGTGGCTTGACCACCAGAATAACCTGCAATTCATAATAACAAGAACAGTAATATTGGTAGAAAATAAAAAGAATAACCTGCTTAGCTGAGATACTGGAGGAACTGCAGACCGCAAATACAAACATACATTTGATGAACTGACGCGCTTCTTCCTTACTTGATGGCTTTTCTCTAATAATTCCATCGTACACAGCCACCTTGATACCAATAGATGTAGGTAAGATATAGCCAAAAAGATCTATTCTTCATCCAAGGGAAAAATCATTAGAAGGCTCAAGTATTCTAATTTTTGCAATATGCTATTTAACAGTGATATTAAATTAAGATTGTCAAATCATGGTGCAGGAACATCAAATTTCAAATGAATCCAGAGAGCAAAATAAAAGACTAGAAATGAGCTAACGACACAATAAGTGTCAATCTAAAATGTCAATACAAGGTAGGCCAGCTGCTTGCATAAAAGAACTAACATCAAGCTAATTCCAACACTTTATCAGACTTCTCTATGCAAAGTTACTAGCTAAAATTTTGTACTGCTGTTTTTTAGTTATTGCTAAGTGTGCCTATATCACCAACTAGTTTTGCAATAAATGATAAACAAAGCATTAAATGGTTTCTGATAAGCTCTCAATTCAATCAGAGAAATAACTGTGAATATGGGCTTAGTATTAAACTAAACAAGGCTATAGCACTTGAAATATTCTAATGGGGAGAAGTAAACATACTGTATCTGCAGTAATTAACAGAGTGGAATGGGTATTTTCCTCCAAATGATCAGTTGTTTTGAGCCTTGACATGATAGCATCTGCCTAAGAAGAACAGAACCAGTAAGTAAACATAAGATTTGCTCTTAAAGCACTGGAACATGATATCACTGTATTACATGTTACTCCCTCCGTCTTAATTTATACGGCACAACTAGAGTGTCATGGGAATGGAAGGAAACCAAGTGAGTTGATTATAGTGAGACAAACTATACAGGATCAGTCCATTATCAGCAGAAGAGAAGTACCCATTTATAGATAGTCCCTAACCATCAAATGGAAATTTCATAACATAAATCACTGATGGGCAGAATGATTGAAAGTTAGTTGGGACACAAAAGATGCCAAGGGAACGCTGAATAATAAATCTCATCCAATCACAAGAATCTTGGATTTTGGCCTTCTTATTGATATCATGTTCTACACAATTATCAACAGAACTCCTCAGATAACTGCACTAAAATTACTCCCGGCCTTTATACTTTTATAGGGTGATTTGTGTTACTTAGAAGAATAACATCCTGCCAGATACACTACAAAGATCTTTGTTTCATGTTACTTGGATAAAATAAATTTGATTGAAGTTTCAAACCTAATTCTAGCAATACTGGTTTTGGCGAACTTCTACCAATTACGTAGTGAAATTAATTCTGAAGACAAGAAAAATGTCATCAGGAAGACAGCAGATAACAAGCATTTTTCCTAGACTCAAATGCAAGAGTTGAAAGCCGTCAATACATTATTTTCTTGGAAAAGGATTTCCTAGAAAACATTTTCCCAGAAAACAAGCGGATTTCTTACTTATTTTCTAGTTTGGTAAGTAATCAAAACTATGGGGTTAATATGGGGATATATGAGAAAATTAAAAAATATTTTCTCGGTCTCCGTACCAAACACACCCGTAATAGAGAAGAGGTAGTATACCTTTGCCTCTGCTAGAGCTACCACTAATTCCTCTGCATTGTCCTTCCTAATCCTCTTTTCATCAATGTCGGCACCCTACTCCACAAAACAATTTAAATATAAGTCGAAATCGACTCTTAAAAGAAAACTAAGAGTCTTAAGACCAGGTCCAAAACCTAACCTGACCAGAAAAAGCGAATTTCAGCAAAATACAGAATCTTTTAAAACAAAATTGAACGTACCATAACTGTAAATTCATAACCCATGTCCGCTAGAATTTTGCGACGTGCCATTGAGGACGAACCCAAGATTATCTTTAAACATATGGAACCATTAGTAATTTACAGTATATTAAAGAATGTAGAAAAGAAAACATTAACTTTCAAGAAGAGAGCATTGTGGGTTAATCCTCAAAAGAAAGATTTGAGATAAACGAGTACAGTTCATCAGTGGGTGAAAAAGCAAACCTTGAACGACAAGTTCTTCGGAGCCATTTGTTTGGCGCTCTCTTTCTCACCTCTTCTTGAAAGGGCAACGGTTAGCTTTGGAGATAAGCAACCGAAGATTTTATCAAGGGAAAGAAAACAAGTGGTTTTTATAAGGCGAATAAAAGAAAATGATTGGCCGGAACGGCTAAAAGCAATTTATTTGTATATTTTTCTTTTTAATCTATTTTAAAATTATATTTCTTTTTTGTAAAAAGAAAATTTTAAAATCATACTGCATGTTTAAATCACAAAATTAAAATATATTTTGACACTTAGTATTAATATATTTTAATTTTAAATTATAGAATTTTTTTTTTAACTCTGTATTAAATGTAAATAGAACAAACAAATTGAAATTAAAGGGAATAATTCCTTTTGAGAAGGTTGGTGTATTGTAATATAAAACCTTGCATTTTAGTTTGTTCTTCGATTTAAGTTTTCTGAATATAATAATGCGTACTTGAAATTGCTTTTGACATAAAATGTTTTGGGCATTTTTTTTTTGTTGGAAAAGTTAGTGTTTTTGGCTTTTCGAAAATTTGGTCAGACTATAATTCTAGTTAAAAGATGAATTTGGAAGCAGACTTTATGATGTTTCGTTTCCTCGGAAGATATCGTTTGCAATACCGTCTAACCCAGCAGTATGAATGGTATACTTCAATGAATGCCAACATTTTTACCCCACCACATTTTAGATGACCCCATTGGATTAATATATAAATTTTTCACCTTGCGATTATTATTTAATTGTCACGCATGACCAAAAAAAAGTGGAAGTGAAGATCAATATCTAAGTCATATTCAAGAAAAGAATCAAGTATGTTGAATTCATAATCCAGTGAGATGGGAAAATTGATAATGATATTTCTCATATCAGAGTGAAGTGGTTGAAATGGAGGTTCACATTCAAGATACTGTGCAATAAGAATGTGTCGTCAAGACTTAGAAAGTAAATTTTATAAAGTAATGAGCAGATCGATAGTATTATATGAAGCAAAGTTTGCCAATTAAAAACACTCACATTCAAAAGACAAATGTAGTCAAAATGAGGATGATCAAATAGATATGTTGGGAAATTAGAAGAGATATGATTAGAAATAAAATAATACAAGACAAGGTGGGAGTTACCCACATGAAGACAAAAGAATGAGATGATACAGGCACATGAAGAGGAGGTAAATGGATGTGCCGGTAAAAAAGTAGGAGAGATCGATTATAATAGGAGTTTACGAGAGGTAGACCAAAAAAGTATAGGAGGAAGAGGATTAGATAAGACACATGCATAACTTCAACTTACTGAAGACATCCCAGATAGAATGCGATATAGATAAAAAATTAATTAAAAAGATTAGTAGCTACTTGAGTGTTGTCGCACTTTGTATAAGAGAGACAGGAAATAGCTCTTCTACACTTCTCCTTATCAATTGTACTATTATTTGTCATATTGTCGTATTATCATGCCTCAAATTCTTTTCTTCTTTCGAGTAGATAGTCTACCTCACAAAAGTTAAAAAAGAAAAAATTGCATATATCCTACTCTTTTCAATAAAATATTACACTAATTATGTTGACTATATGCGATAAATGCGATAAGTGACTCAAAATTTCACACACTTCCACTAAAAATTATAATTATTGGCATATGTCCACTGTTCAAACAAGAGACTAATTAAAATTAGTCAATTTTTGTGGCAGAATAAGATGAGAAAGTATTTATAAAGAAAAGATTTGACAATGCACAAATTTCACAATACACTGTTTAATTATTGTAGACTTTCTGCACTTGCTTAGCTTGCAGATGATGCAACAGTCACTGACCAGGCATGACCTTTGCTCATCATTAGTATGAGATGTCACCTCGTCAAACCCCAAAATTTAGCAGTCTTGACATCTTCTTGAGCCATCAATTTGGAAAATTCTTCATGATCGTAATTCAATGTGGCTTTCCCCCCAAACTCACTTGGAAGATTCTCAGTATCGAAAAAAGTCTTCATCAACTCCACGCTATCTTTGTTATTCGGATACACAAACTTGATCTTCTCAAATGTTTTCGAATCAATAAAATATTTCACTACCTACACAAGAATGAATGAACAAATTGTTATCGACCAAGTTCAAAAAAAGGATCCTCCGGTAGGAAAGAACCTTACCTTCCAAAATGCCTCGAATAATCTAGGTGGACTATAAAGAACAACTATTGCAAGCCTCTCTGGATAGTGATTCTGCAAAATGTAGATAATATCTCTTGCAGTTTTAATGGGAATGTTGGTGTTTAATGACCATCCATTGAAGTCTATCAACCAAGACATTTGTTCTTGGCCTTCTGGCAGGTTAAGGATAGCATTCTCCATCAGATAGACTAGCTGACGAATATTACCTTCCGGAGATGATGTGTTCTGTCAATTGTCATCCATGAAACAGAACAGTTTGGATACTGTGTTAACCTGATGTATATGGATTGGATTTTAATTCGAAAGGTAATATATCATGACTAACCTGTTTCCCAGGCCTCATTATAAGTACAGTCCTGCCTAGTCGGTCACGAAAATTGGCCTTAAAAACTTTGCCAGTTTCACTTTCATGTGCCACTTCATGCTGTGATATATTGCGAGATCATAGATTTAGAATCAACGAGCTTCCAAAAAAAATTATACCCAACTAACATATATAGATATATAAAGTTGCTCTAGTAACATTTGTGCAGACCAACTGTGATCTCTAAGCTGCAGTATGATTTGCCCTAATGATAAATCAACATTATGATGTGTTTATTCTACAACGAAGATAGAAAGTATTGACAGAAAACACTTTCATAGTTTTTATGCAACTACATCATTATCCCAATTCTTTTAGATGGATAATTCTGACCTTGCATAGTTCAGATGACAAAGTTGAGAGTACGAACTGTGTGAGAATATAGATGGAAAAGGTCAAAGAACAATCACCCAACGAATTTCTTCAGGCTTATAGTTGGATCTCCATTTGAGAGTCTCTTCGAGCATTTTCTTTGCCTTGTCAAGGTTCCAATTTCGAGCTTCTAAGTATCGCCTCAGACACACATCAGTACAGAACTTTAAGCTTCGCCCAGATAGAGGTCCAAGAGCCACTCTTAACTCGCTAACCTGGTTTGCCATAGAAAATTAGGCCCCGTTCTATAGTTTTAACTACCAGTTATTGCTGAGTTCAATAGTCCTGACAATTCAGTTTGAGTAGAGAACATTTTCCCAGTGGTCAATCTAGTTATTATTAAACATCAAATGGATTTTTTAGGGATAATTGAGGCAGTTACTTGGTCAGCGTGGATTTGATGAAGCAAACCAGAGTACATATTTTGTGAGAATAAAACTTGATCAAACTCTGTTACCTTTGCATCACGGCTTGCAGAATCATCAGCCTGATTCGTGTGAGACGACTTTCTCCGGAACATGGTTCCTGTTGATTGAGAAAATGGTGATAATAATTATATATATGCAACTCTGCTTCATCATTAAGACAAACACGCATCGTAAATTTAGGGATTCCGGTAAGATAAGCTGGATTAGGGCAATTATGAAAAAGTAAATAAAAAAAAAGGAAAAGAGATGAGAATGACTTTAAGAATGAATTGGTTACCTTTCTTGGAACGGAGGAATTAGGAAGATGGCAGAAAGATTTGGACTTGAAAGCTATCTTACAAAAGAGAGAAACTTGTGATCCCCCTCTCTCTCTCTACATTAACACAATAACAATTGATTCTTGTAGAAAAATAGAAAAAGTAGACAACACCACTCGAAGTTGTAGAGAAATCACGCAAAGTAGGTGATCATTCACTTTTAACAGTTAAAAAGAGGGAACAGACGGAAAATGGAATTTTCACACGCTTGTAGTCTTCTTTTTTGGACACTGTAATGTAATAATACCCAACTATGTTACTATTCAAAGCAAATATGTACAAATTTGGTTGATACCTAACAAACACACTGACGGTAATAACAAACTGCTGACGTTAACTTGGAGTATTCAACAAAATTCAATTATTTTTTCTATTACCTGCCTTGTAGGGTTGGTTCAAATAGCTCCCCATGCTATAGGTAGCATTTAAAGACTTCCAGATTTAGGCAATGAATTACCAATTCTTAGGGGTTTGAAGTGATTGGTGTAAGATCTCCCCTCTTCTCCTTCAACTACAGTCGAAATATTATGGTGTTTCATTCGTTAGTCAACACAAGACCATAACCCAGGTAACTCCAAAGAAGTTCCTCTTTAAAGAAACAATACAGCCACGGATCAACATAAAATTATTGTGCCAATGTCAATAAAAGATAACTAACACAATAATGCTGTCCATTAAGACGAATCCTTATTAGTATATCATCTCCCGAAGACTACAAATCAAGTTTTAATACACGGACACTAGAAGAACAAACAAGTTTGTTCCGGCTTATACTCTGCAGAAAATACACGAAGCTTGCACTAACATATGAGATTTTAAATTTACAATTGGCAAGTAAAATGGTTACCCGTACTCCATTGACTTCCCTTTAAGCTATTGTCGATCACCTCTAGTATTTCAAAATTTCTGAACACAACAAGGTCCCAAATAAACACCTCATCCACTCCCTGAATGGCCAATGATCTTTCTCCTCTCTACAATCTTTACACAATCTAGTAGTCATTGTTGGATAGGCACTTACAGTTGGTAGTAATACTACTGTATGGCCTTGAGTCTTTGATGGTAGATCAATGATCTGTTCGTACTTCTCCAGATCGACTGTCTTCCCATCCATCTTTGTAGAGGAGAAAAGTATAAAATACTGCGTTATACTAGGTCAATATCTCCTTCACAAGTCAACATCTCAGCAAGCAGTTCCACAATCTTCCACAAAGGTTCCTTAGATGTTGGCTCTCATAATTATCTGTTGAATTTCGGCAACTACATTACATGGCAGGCCTACCTGGAAGTGTTTTCTCATTACCTTGTGTTGGCGACTTGGAGCTGTCCATCTCAGCTACTGAAATAATTTCTGTGATAACCAGAGTGCCTTGCTCGGAAGTACATGAGATTCTGTTTTCATAAACTCACAACATATTGAAGTGAATTGCCATATAGGAATAGGGTATACACAGACCAACTCGAGAAGTCATTTTGGTCTTTCTGGTAAATATTCTCTCACCTCATCTTCTATCAGACTCCTCAAGTTGGGATTCTCTCTGATAATTCCAAAGATTTTGCTTTTGATTATCTGATTCAACATGTCATATTGGCTGAAAAGTTCATACAGAACATTCACAAATTTGACCAAACGGGAAGAAGAGAACTAGATAAACGGTAACAGAAGCAAAAGCATTCACCTCGGAAGACTACAAAGGATTTCTGCATTCAAAATTTTAAGCTTCAAGAATCAAAACATTTACATACTCTGCCAAAACTCAAATTACATAAATAAAAAGTTAAGAAGTGCATACAGAACACACTTGGAAATGTGAGATCACTTCATATCATAGAATAGAAAGACACCTAGATGTCTCACAACTGGATACTTACAAATTTAACCAAAAAAATAGAAGAGAAAGTCGGACCAGAGGAGAAAGCCAATCAATGGGTACAGGCAAAAGCATATACCGGATAAGTGTACAAAGGGTCTTCGCACCCAAATTCTAAGCTTCAAGACATGTACATCATGTAAAAGCTCAGTAGCATGAACAAATTTGTGTACGTCACGGATTGAGCAAGGATTGAATAACCTGACCTGACCAAAGTTCACCCTTGCTTTTTCATACCAGTAGTTCTCCCTACCAAATCTGCATGACATCAGATCTTCAAACCATTCGCCACAAATGGACACTAATTAAAACTTGCCAGTGTTGGCCTGTATCATCAATCAAGGCCTACAGAAAAGAGTGTTTATAACCATACAGAACCCAGGGCATGATACATCATCTGACGCTAAGGCATGTCTGCAGCCAACATAGAGCAGAGTATCTCAACCGCACATAGTTTGATTTCAGTTACATAATCCCTCTTCGGATGAGTAGTTCTCCATCGTTTACATCCACCACGATAACGCCAGAGTTGAGTATGCCAAAGATTACCATAGTTTCATTGTTCTTCACATTTTAAAATCTCCCCTCAAAATATTATACGACTGCCAAAGTTTCTACATGCGTCTTCTGCAACAGTTATGTGTTCTAAGTTGAATAAGTAGCATCCCACCACTTCACTGCCATATTTCCAAAGCGATTAAGGTTTGGTATTCAAATGCAAATCGTCCCTTCAACTAAAAATTTGAATATCCTCATCGCAATTTCACTAGCTACTTCTAGTCCAACTATGAATGTAATGAAGAGTAACAGCCCACTCATACAGGGGCGGAGCTACCCTTGCCCGAGGGGTGTCAAGCGACACCCCTTCATCGGAAAATTATGTTGAATAGGTAAGTCAAATTCTGATTTTATACCTATATATATTAGAATTGACACTCCTAAACCAACTTGAAGTGTTGGTTCAGCGGTTCAAGGGCTACAAAGTTCTGCCTTGTCATTGACCTATGCGTTGGGAGTTCTAACCTTGTTGAAGTCTATTTTTTTTTTAAAGGCTTTCAGCGTTTTTTTTAAATTTTTTAGACAACTGTAACTTTTTTGTCTTTAGTTTTTAGACAGCTAAACATTTTTTTCCTCCAATTTTTAAACCATTGACTTAAATTAAGTTTACTTTAATATTTTATTTTTTAAAAAGAAATAAAATACACTTTAGAAAAAGATGTATTTATTAATATTTCTAATGATACTATTGTAAAAACATTTCAAGAGATGAAATTGCGTCGAGTACGGTTGTAATAATGTAATTATGTTTTGCTTTTGTTAGTAAAATTTATTTTGTTGAATTTTTTGTGTGCATACTACTTTATATTTTGACACCCCTCAATCTAAATCCTAGCTCCACCACTGCACTCATACAAAGAGACTTAACCGACAGCAGCAGACAGAGAACTTGAATATAACAGTTCTGAATTTCTAATAATTGAATCTTGATGCAGGACACTAGTAGGATGAGTCGGAACCGATATCTAGAACTAAATTCATTGATCGCTGTATATGTACATGCTGATTTTTTTTTAATCAAAATTTCGGAGGTGGAGTAGAAATCCTTAATCATTGTAATTTGTCCGACACCACAAAATGGTTCAGTATTTTTATTTTGCACATGCTTTATTATAATCAAATCAAAGACAAGCATAATCTACGATGCATACCTGAGGTCTATTATTGGGAATCCAAGGAAACCATAATTACGAGCCTATTATGCATACCTGAGTCTGAATAGCGTATCAGATGAAGTTCTCATGGATTTTGTCCAAGCACGTTTTACAGTAACAGATACTTGGTTTGTAAGATTTGGAGTTGTTACCACTGGTGAAAATTGATGTTCAAAACTTGAAAGTTCACATTCATCATCTTTTACTGCCTCAACTGAACAAGCCCAAAACATTTATGTGGACGTTTAGACAAAAGTAAAATTCAGAAATACTAACAAATCATGTAATAGTGGTTATTTTATTAATGGAAAAAATGTTCAAAATATCAATATTTTAGCGTTTAATGGGACCTCTTTCAATATTATTTAAAAATGTTAATATTTTAGTTTGTTATTTTTCTTATTAAGGTATTTTTTTATTTGTTTGATTTGAAAGAATATAATTATTTAATAGCAGACAAGAGAAAATCATGTGAGAGAATATTTTTAAAAAAGGAACATATTACTTAAAATTCTAATCAATTACAATTTCAAAAGTAATTGATTGTATTCATTCCAATATGTATGATATGTGTATTTGTATTCATTATGATTCTCATGTTTGGGTTTGTATAATGACATTTATATTTCTTTATTAGTTTGTATTTATTCCAATAGGTATGTATCCATATACTTATGTAAACTTGTGTTCATTCAGAAAAGATACAACATTGGTTTGTATATTTTTTTCAAAATTTTATATTCTTTCTTAAAATTCTAACAAAATTTGTATTCCAGTCATCAAAACATAAAAATTTACAACCATAGTAACAATCAAAATTTGTATTTCAAAAAAAATTATATTTCATGGCAAAAAACGTATTTCTTATCTGTTATGTAATCCAAAAATATATTATATTCAATGTCTAATTTATAAAACATCTACTAAATGGGATTTCAAATTATTTTGTATTCCAAGTATCCAACATACAAAACAATTCAGTCATGCACCGTTTTTATCCCTAACACATTACAGATAAAAAAATATGATCCAAATCCATTTTTGAATCGCTTTTTCACTAGCCATTTTCAAATCACTTCAAAAAAATTAAAGAATCAACAAGTTTTTGTATTTCACCGAGAATCTCGAAGTTCAATGAAATAAGTCAAATTCGTTTCGAAATCTCAATCGATAATTTCAAAATTTTCTTCCCTAATGAAAACAATCACAAATTAGTTGAATTCACTCCAACAAATACTATATGAATCATCAAATTAAATTGGTATGAATTAAAAGACTAGAGAAGAGGAAAAGGGAACCATGTATTAAACATGAAGTGATGAGTGAATTTTTAATTACAGGGGTATTTCCGTGGTCATCTTTTCCTCATCCTCTTGGTTTCCTCCATAGATCCCTCCAAAACCTTCTTCATCTGACCTAGTTGCATATCCCTCTCCATAGTTACTGGACATTGTCTCCCTTTGACCCAACAAATATAAATCACACCTTATATAACACCTAGTTGTCCTAACAAGTCCAATTTAGAATTTAAAGTTTATAAATTTACTAAATACTTTTGATAAAAAATGACTTATGCTTACTTCAACCCAAAAATGAATTCCAAAAGCAAATTCATGAAAAAAAGATTGTCCAATAAATAAATAAATATTCATCGCTCATTGATGTAGGAACTCAACACTCAGCGCGTGCAAAAGAATAAACATCTGAAGAATGTAAAGGCAAACTTATGAATTGAGATGAATTTAATTTTGATACCATAATTAAAAATAAATTTTGAACCTTACTCAATTTTTAAACCTAGCTTATGTGATAAAAAGATTGTGATAAGTTACATACGAAAATCAAACATTCATCACACATCAATGCGAAAAGGAAACTCATTATTTTTTATATAACATAAAAATATTACATTTCAATTGTATAGTTGTATCTCACCTCGATTAATAAAATGTATAACGAAAAAGTAGTAATATTAATAGTTACATAGGCTTGGTCTGGGTTCCATTTTGATGTCGTCCTGTTTCCCTGATTTTGTCAAAAGAGTCCGCAATCTAATCTGTGAAAAAGACTTTGAAAAAATGTGGAAATTTGAATACACAGAAAGTGGTTGTGATCTGAGAGCGTTTAGCATATTTGCTGTTCGATTGTTAAATCATCAAATTTTAGACTTCGAATTACTTAAGTTTAGGATATATAGAGAGAGGACAAAGCAAAGTCTTTAGGTTTCTACTCAAGCGTATGCTCTTTTCCCCTCTTTACGCCACACATATTTTCTTTTTCATCACACGTTTAGACTCGTTGCCGCTGTTAACATCGATTGGGTAAAACAAATTATTCTCCCATGCTTGTGACAATTTTTATATTTTCCTACTGTTATTGTTGTCTGATATTCCTATTAGATTTCCACTATTTTTTATTCACATTGGGTATGGCTCTATGACACTATCTAAGGAATCCATCTCTATTAACGATTTTTCATATCCATGAATTTAAATTTGAGATCTAGCCCTATTTACTGCACCACACACTTGGTGGTGCTTGTGACAAATTTTGAGTCCCAAAACTCTTCAATTTCAGTGATTTCCAACAAAATTTTTAAATTAGATTTATTAAGTTAATATAAATTATAGTAATAATTAACAATTCAAATATATATAGAATAAAAAAAATATCTTAAAACGTGCCACATAAATTAAAATGAAATGGTAAAAAATAAAAAGCTACCTCATCATTAACAATAATAAGAGAAAAACAAACAATATAAGATTGTACCTGACCCAAGTTCTAAATATCCGGTCAAGTATAATTAGGTCAAGTAATGTTCAATGGCCTTATAGATTCATGCCATGTGTACTATATAATAATTTATGGTTGAGATTCATTTAAATTATATACTCATCTTAATAATAAAGCTGTCAACTATTTTTATTTTTTAAAACTATCAAATAAAGCAATTAAGTGTATCCAAACTAATATTTTCAAGGAAAAAAAAATAAGATTGGCGGCCATGGGTATGCGGATCGAGAGTTGACGATAGGACTCAATTTGATAATGCAGATACTTTCAATTAGGTATATTAAATTTTCTTTTTCAATCTTAATTTTTTTTCCTATCGTCAATTTTAATCTTAAATCAATTTTTTTTTCCTATCATCAATTTTAATCCTAATCAATTTGATAGAAATTAAGATTGTCAGTTTTAATCTTAATCTTAATTGACAATCTTAATCAATTTGATAGAAAAAAAATTAAGATAGAAAAAGAATAAAAAATTAAATTAAATTAAATAAGTTAATATAATTAACAATTCAAGTATATATAGAATAAAAAAAAGTCTTAAAAAATGCCACGTAAATTAAAATGAGATTGTAAAAATAAAAAGCTACCTCATCATTAATATCAACAGTCTATATTACTATATATACTAAGTGGGAATATCTACTACTTAACACATGACAAGTGTTGGATGATATGTGCTTAAATAGTGTTGTACATTCTTCTTTATGGTTGTACCTTTAAAATTTATATTATTGGACAATTTAACACCATTAATTACCTACTACTTTATTAGCCGAAAAGTTTAACCTCATTTGGGCCCATTTATTATTTATATGTTTTCAATTTTCAATATATGTTGTCTATCTAATTCTTTTTTTCAACCTTTTATTTTAAACTTCTTGAAATTTAGTTACTTATTTATTACTCTCTCTATGCACTTTTAATTGTTATGATTTCCTTTTTAGAATCAAACTAAAAAAAAATTAACTTCTATTTTACAATGTGTTTTTTCATCATATTCATAGGCAAAAAATTACAATTTATAGTAACTTTTGTATAGATTTTGCATATTTAATTTTTTTTGTTTAAAATATCGAATTAATACAATCTGATTTAACTTTGAAAATTAGTCAAATGGACTTTCAAAAAGCGTAACATGACAAATACAAGTGGACGGAGAGAGTATATTTTAGCTACAAAATATATACTTTTTAAAAAATTTAAATTTTTATTGCGCTGACTATTGAAATCTTATCATTGTCATATGAATTTGAACAAATTATATATTATTAAAGTTACATAAAAGATGCTATAAATCACAATAATTAGCAATTAAAAATATTTTTAAATCATATGAGAAATTTGGTTGACTAATTGGAATAGAATAAGTAACATGTACTATTTGAAAATAACGTCAAAATTTCTAGAATTCACAATAAATTAACAACTGAAAATATTTATGATTATTCACGTGAATTGAAACATGAGTAACTTATATTATTCAAAACTAACGCAAAAATACTATAAATCACAACAATTTAATAACTTCAAATATATTTTTAAGAAAACATATAAAAAATCTACTGATCTTAAAATTCCATTTATATCAGATAAATTAAAACAAAAAAAAATAATATTTATTGGGCCCGTGCTGGCACGGGCACCAAATATATATATATATATATATGCCACAAATGGAAAAGTTCCAATCAAGGAAGCAACATATATCATTTACAAATGACTTAAAAAGCATTAAAAATTACAATAATTATCAATTTAAAATATTTAAAAGCTATATAATAAAATACATTGACTCTCAGAATTCTATCAGGCTCACATATATTGGGACAGAAAAAATAACACATATCATTTTAAAATTACCATAAAAGTATTATAAATAATAATAATTAACAACTTAAAATATCTGAAAGACATTTTAAAAGGATTAATTTTGTAATTTATCCATATCACATAAATTAGGACAAAGTGACCAGTAATGTACGTTATTTGAAAGTTACATAAAAATATTATAAATCACAATAATTAATAACTTAAAATATTTTTTTAAAAAATATGAAAATTTGGATGACTCTTCAAATTTCATTTGTGTCACATAAATTGAGACAACAAAAATAACATATATTGGGTCCATTTTAATTTATTTGTCTTATTTTTTTATGTTTAAAAATTGCGTAAAAATACTATAAATCATGATAATTGACAATATAAAATATGTTTTGAAAAAAATATAAAAAATTCCATTGATTCTTGAAGTGAATCTATCGTAAAAATATTATAAATCATGATAAATGACAACATAAAATATTTCAAAAATGTTTTATGTAGGTAGTCTTATTATGCCTTAAATAGCGTCAAAGAAAGTACAAGTTTGTGATAAAAAAACTTATTCCTTTATCCACGCAAACAATCGCTTCAAAAACTCGGTTATTAGCCCCAAAACATACCATTTATATTATTGGGCCCGTGCATAGCACGGGCAACATTATCTAGTATATATATAAAGGAGAAACATAAAGTAGGTAATTTGGCACCTTTCTATGATCTCCATTACCATTTTTCTTTTTTCTCCTTTTTTTGGCACTTTTTCATACTTAAAATAATTATTTTACTGTGAAAGTATTATTTAATTTATCATAAATAATTATTATATTAATGAATGAACATTTATGTATAACAAAGACTCTTCACATGCCAATTTATAAGAAATATTTTTTTATTATATCAAAAAGAAAAATGGTAATTACTACTCCTCCATCATTTTATTCTTTAATGTACAAAGTTGAATGTCTAAAAATTTACTACTCCACTTAATTCCCATAATTTGAAAACCTAAAAGTCTCAAAATTGAATGTCTAAAAATTTACTACTCCACTAAATTCCCTTAATTTGGAAAATTAAGTCTCATCAGTTTTTTATTTAATTTGTTGTGGGTACTAATTTATATATAAGAAATAGGGAAAAAAATATTACTCTATGCTTGCTTTGATGGTATGATGTACAAATATAAATAAGGTTGGAGGAAAGGAAATAGATCAATGGAAGATGAGAAAGAATCGTAATCCTCTTGACTGATCAGTAACTAAAACTATGTGGAGCAAATATTTATTTTTAGTTTTTAATTTATTGTTTTGGTGTAAGCAAATGTACATATTCATTGGAGTTTAATTATTACTCTATGTTTGCTTTGATGGTATGATATACAAATATAAGAAAGGTTGAAGGAAAGGAAAGAGATCAATGAAAGATGAGGAAAAATCGTAATCCTCTTGATTGATCGGTAAGTACAATTATGTGGAGCAAATATTTATTTTTAGTTTTTAATATTATTTTCTTGGTGTAAGCAAATGTACATATTCATTAGAGTTTAATTGCCAAAATATTACTCTATGCTTGCTTTGATGATATGATATTTGTATATAAGAAAGGTTGAAGGAAAGGAAATAGATCAATGGAAGATATTGAGGGAAAATCTTAATCCTCTTGACTGATCGGTAAGTAAAATTATGTTGAGTAAATATTTACTTTTAGTTTTTGATTTAATTTTTTGGTGTAAGCAAATGTACATATTCATTAGAGTTTAATTACCATGTTTGATTTCATAATTATCTTTTGAAAAGGTAAGAATTTGATCATGGACATTTTGCTCTAACTTTTAGTTTTTCTTGATTTCTAGATTCAAAAGATAGGATTTCCTATTTTATTTACGAGTATGATTTATCTATTAATTTACTTTAATCATACATATATTAATTGAAGATGTCATATTTTCTTAATCTATTTAACATAATTTGAGTGATAAATAATTATTTATTATTCTTTAGCTTTTTTCATTTTTACGTCATAAGATTAATTTATTTTTCATGGTGTGGATGGAATAGTTTGAATTCTTTATTTCTTGAAATGTCTTAAATATTTCTTTTTATATGTGATTTTTCGTGATTTTTGAGTTATCCTCTTTTTATTATTTTTATAAATGATAAATTCATAGGAAATAATGATATTGTGTTGAAAAGAATGAGAAACTATTTCAAGCAAAATGCAAAATTATGGAGATTTATTTGGTTACTTTGGATGAGGGGTGAGATTGAATAAGATAAGATAAAAAAAATATATTGCATACATGAATTTTATATTTTAATTCATCACGTGTGTATAGTACTAATTTTTTTTTCTTATTTCTAATATTTCCCATTTAAAAATAAGAAATAAAAAAAATATCACCTAGCTAGCTACAAAATAAGTCAAGTTAAAAAAAAAAGGTGGAATTAAATATATCCAAAAATAGAGAAGTTACTCAATATAGATATTATTTATTGAGCAACTTTCACATATAGCAAACACAAAATCCATATTTGTATGTTATAGCAAACTTTGCATAATTGCGCTCCATAGCAAACATATATATGTATATTTCGCTATACATATACAAAAGAAAGCAGTTGTATAATCTGCTTTGATATACATATACAAAAAGATCAATTTTATAAAGTGAGAGAGACGAGTGAGCGAGCGAGATCTGGGAGAGTGGCGAGTGAGATCTGGGAGAGGGGAGAGAGGAGAACGAAAATATATGTATATATACAATTTTCACGCATTTTATACATTTGCGTTTTTGTATAAAGTGAGAGAGCGAGATCTGGGAGAGTAGCGAGCGAGATCTACGAGAGGGGAGAGAGAGGAGCGAAAAAATATATATATATACAATTTTTTCTCGCTTTATACAAACACAAACGCATTTTATACAATTTGCGGTTTTTGTATAAAGTGAGAGAGATGAGTGAGAGAGCGAGATCTGGGAGAGTGGCGAGCGAGATCTGGAAGAGGGGAGAGAGGGGAACGAAAATATATGTATATACAATTTTCTCTCGCTTTATACAAACACAAACGCACTTTATACACTTGCGTTTGTATAAAAAACGAGAGAGGCGAGGGAGAGAACGAGAGTGGCGAGCGAGATTCACCAGGAGAGAGGTTAAATAGCAATAGTTTGCTATGGGGTACACTTAAATCAAACTATATTTATAGCATTTAATTTGAATTAATAGTTTGCTATTATATACAATTTTCCCTTATTTATTACTAAAACTCATTGTATTAGAATAATGAAATATATCTTTTTTTTTACTATCTTCTTTTATAATGAAATAAAGTGACCATACCGGAACATACTAAAATCCACACAAAAATAAACTAAAGTCCTATATTTCGGTCATACTAAATAAACCGAAGTCCTATATTTCGGTCATACTACATTGAATTGTAAGAATAAATTTGTGTAAAAATGAAAAAAAAATGTAATAATTTTGATATAATATTCTTTTCCTCTTTTTTTTTTTTATTTTTTTGTCATCATTTTAAAATTTTGATTCTCTCTCTAAATAATTACACCTTTAATGATTTTTGTAATTCCTCAAGAGTTTAAGGATATTCATTATACTTAAAATAATTCAGAAATGATGACACAATTTTGTATCGAGTTATTTGTTTTAATATCAATGTTTTTCAATTTTATTATTATGAATTTGTAGGTTTATTTTTATTTGATTTGAAAAATAGTTAGTTATTCTTTCCTCTGCATTACTATTGACATTTTTTCCTGGTATTTTTCATATTTTAACTTGCACAAAATTTAAAAACAAGATGAAGACTTTTAAAAGAAGATTATGTGTCTAACATGTATGATCTTTTGTTATCATATCGAAAAACAATATGAAAGAAAGTTTAAGTTTAGTAGTTCCTCATATAAAATAATCATTGCTTATTTTAAAAAAGAGGAGGACAAATTATTTACATTTCATTTGATAGTTAACGGTGGATAAAAAAGTAAACAAAAAAATTATTTAAGTTATTTTTTTTTTCAAATATAAAACATCTTATCCCTTTTTACTTGTCCATTTTGATAAATCAATAAAGGATAAATTTTTTTTTATCTATATATACCCTCAATTAAATAATTTTTAAAAAGGTAGAACTTCTTGAAAATCTTAAATTTTGAATTCATCCGCTTCATAATTAATAGAGATAAAATGGTAAAATCACTATATCAATCATTGTTTTTCTTAATAGGTGTATTAATTTAAAAGTGAACAAACAATTAGGGACATGGTATATTTGACAATAGATCAAAACAAAGAATTACAAGTGTTTTGTTTAAAAAAATTGTTCGTGATTTCAGTTCCAACGTGGCAAAAAAATTGAAGTTAAGAAATATTTATGGTGAAATACGGTTATTACCAACTTCAAAAAGTTTCTCAAAAGTAATAGAAATGGTCTACTAGGAATTGGTCAATTTGTTTGAGTGGTTTCCACCAAATGCGACTAACAAATTGGGCCGTTCAACACTTGAAGAACCTCAGCAACATTCCTAGCTAAACAAAGAAAAGATATTAGGTGATTTTTTCTTTTTACTTTAATTTTGGTGAAGAGATTAGTTACTTTTTACTTGTTATTGGTAAAAGATAACGTATATTTCATAAGATTAATCGAGGTACAGATAAACTGATTCAAATACTACAATTATCATATAAGAAAAGTTCAACATAAAGTCATTGTAGTACTTCCAACCGTTATAAACACTTCAAAAGTACGAAAAGCATTTAATTTGCTTTCTTAATGATGGATGTCGAATAAAAAGGTTTTACTATATTTGGTATTAGGAATATTATTTTGTTTTTTCGTAGAAAAGTGGTAAGCTCTGTTTCTAAGAGGTGTTAGAAAGAAAAGACGTAAAATCCTCTTTGGAGATAAAAAGATGTTGAAACCAAATTAAAGTCATTAGAATCCAAGGCATGCAAGAAAAAAATAATGGAGACCAATTTAAATAATTTCCCTTGCACCTAGATAAATAATTTGCTTAATTTGATTTCATAGTCAAAAAGTTATTAATTCAAATTCAGGTGCTAATTAAACTCATTAGTTATTTGGAATTCAAAAAACCTAAGTTCATTGAGAGAGTAAATTGTTCCGAAATATTTCTCAAATATACCGCCAAACTGATGGTTGATGATGAATAATTAAGGAGATTCATTTCACTTTTTTTCTTTTTGTCTTTTGGAACTTCAAATTTCAAGTATGATCTACTTGTGCTAAAGCAAATTGTATTATTGGGTACTTCATACTAGCAATTAGGGCAGTAACTAAAGAGGTAAACTTTGAGAAAGGCAAAGTTATTACTGACATCTCACCTCTTTAATTTTGGGTTGAAATGTATGATTACCCTACCGAAGAAAAGGGAAAAAAGGAAGGTTAGAGGAAAAATTACAGAAGGTGTCTTGACAGACTTGGACCAGTCGACCGTTGGATCAGACTCCTCCCTTCACCTACCCTACTCAACGGACCCCTTCTATTTATTTATTTTAAAGAACCAGCTCCAAATCCCGTTTCGTAATAAATTTTAAAGTTGAAATTTGAAATTATGTTTAGATATGCTTATATTTTAAAACTTGAAAATCTCGGAAAGCCAAAATCTAAACAGAGCAAATTTCATGTTTAAATTGATTTACAAAAGTTTTGACGAAACGCCAGCTAATATTTGTTACTTATTTTGGTGACAAATTAAAGGTAGGTAAACCTGCAATAATCCAGGTTGCCTAATGTCTTTTCTTTAAGTTAAAAAAAGTGCAGCCATAAGTCTTTTCAATACTGACTTTGTTTTTAATTTTATGAGTAGCATACCAACACTGAGCAGTTCTCGAAGTAAGAGCAGCCACGAAATTGATAAAAATTGCAGGAGAGAACAGATTTAGCTTCAATCTAAAGATGGGCACTTTTATCGAAGCTGGGTGGTTCGTCGTCATCATCATCATTGTCAATTTTTTAATTGTCAGACCAACTTTTTCAAGTGGAAATGCAGAGTGTACCTGTTTCTGTTTATAATCTAATCTATTTAAGCTCTGGGTCTTATGGACAGTAAACTGCAGAGTATCCCATAATCTAATCTAATCTAATTAATTATCTCTGGGTCATATTATCAATTACTTATGAGTCTTGGATTGCTCATCAGTCCACTTCTTTTTAAACAGCTCAATTTTTCCTTTCTTTTTTTCCCATTCAAGTCTTGACTCACTATGTTTTAGAAGAGGTCGTTCGGCACACGGAATAAGGTGATTTAATTAATTTTGAGATAAAATTTATTATTTTAAAGAAAATTACGTAAACTTTTAGTTTCATTATTGACAGTTTTAAAATTAATATTTTCTATTTGACCAACTAACCTATCACATGACATAGCAAGAGTCTCAAACTCTTGTAGGAACACGATACTCTTAAATCTTAATAATAAATATCCCAAAGAAGTGTCGAAAACACCCTAAACTGGGTGAGGATTTAGGAGCATATTTCACTCATATTGCAAAAAGACGAGTGTATTTAAACTCAATTAATCAAGTAAAGGATGTTTTAAGGCTATCAACAGTTTGGAGATGAAACTAACCATTCATGCCAAATTTAGAAATATTTTCAGTACTTTCTCTCTTAATTTTATTCCTACGGTAAATTAGTTTAAAAATTATAATCACAAAATATGTTAGCTCAATCAAAAGCAATCACTAGAAGACCGCCTTAAGCAAATGTCAGAGCAGTAGTACCTCCTTGATCATACATTAAAAAGCAATTTTGAAATATTTACCTCTATTATTTAGTGACATAGCCAGTTTGTTGTACAATCTTTAACAATAATTAGTACATCAAATAACTATGTCCATCAAATTTTGGATGGATAAGAATCGCCTTATACTTCTCCTTTTTGCTAGCATTTGAACCTAATTTTGAATCATTTTCTCCAATTTCATTAATTAATCTACTAGACCACACATTTAGATGCTTGACTATTATCCATTGACTCTTTGTAGTAGCTATTTATGCCTTTCATTAGTGTTCACATTTTTCTACTAGTAACAAACTCATGGCCCATTATGCAACTTGTACTACGACTTCCTCAGCAATTCAGAGAGGCAGTAGTGATCAAAGCGCACTATGGATGGTGCAAAATTAGAGCAAAACAACATTTTCAGTCAAATAATTAGGCCCCCTACCACCTCTATAGTTTTGCAATAGGGCACGGCTCTTGTTCATCATCATCATCAGCATCAGCAACTGCTGACAGTAACTGATATTAGGTGAGTGAAAGAAAGGTACTATTCTGAATTCATTTCAGAGTGAAAGAGACCCCCATTATTTCATTGCCATAAAATCAAGTTTGGTACTACTATTATTTCTACAAGACTTACCAAAAAGGAATAGACTTTACTACTCCTATAGTGTAAGGCTTCCTGAATGAAGGACATGGCAAAGTCAGTAACAAAAAACACCATCAGCTCATGAAAAAAAGCTGTTTTTATCTCTCTAGCTAGCTAAGCCCACAGGTTTTGGCTTAAAGTCATTGTCAATGGAACTTCCATTACAGAACCTGAGAGAAAAGGACCTTCTTCCTTTTCGACTAATAAAACCTCTTATAATGATTGAATCGTTTACTCCATCAAGCTTTCACTAATCGTGCAAGCAACAAAATGCTATCAATAATTCACAAAATATATGCACAATTACAGTTGATTTCTCCTCCTAATGACACCAAAAAAGAAACAAAACCTAGAAAACTAAAGGATCAGAACAAGAGAGAAGACACTAAAAGAGAGTACACTATTCATATAAACAGAGAAGGCTTAATCTTGAAATTCAAAGTTAACTTGCTCAAAAATATCATCTTTCTATACTAACTTTTTAATCTACAGAGAGCAATGAAATTGAAATTAAGCACTTATAGAAGAAAGTACCTAACAGAGCCAGGACACATAACTGATTTAGTGCCATGAAGAAACAGTCAAAAGGGGATTATCTTTCCAAGCCAAGGAGAGAAACCCAGGTTCAGAATCAATTAATCCAAATGATGAACTATAATTATAGTTCCAAAGAAGAATTTTTGCTTGACTCAATGCATAATTGCTAAGTGTTACTGGTTTAAAACCAGCCCCTTCCATTAATTCTCTCCAATGTTCTTTATCTTCCATACATTCTCTTCTGGTTCCGCCGTCGTCTAGGCCCACCGCTCCGGCAATTCTCCTGCCAAGTATCAGTCTTTCCACTTGTACTCTCTCCGGGGAGTCTCGGGTCAAGCTCGGATCCAACGACTCGAAAACTGTTGAGTAGTATTTCAGTGCATTCTTAAACCGCTGCAGGAATCCTACATCGTTCAAATTCACCTCATACTCACCCAATGTCACAATGCTTGGATTCAATGATTTGGCTAGACTGAGTGCAGTTTCTACACCAACATTTGTTTCGTCCAGTAAATTGTACAGCTGCAACATGAAGTTCACAGCTAAGATTTCATCTGGATCAATTCGAAAACTAGACCCGTTTAGTTCCTGAACTGGAGTCAATATCGGTTCGAATTCGAAGTTAAGATCCAGAAGCTTCGCAAAGTCACGAAGACGATTCCCTGTAGCTAAAAGTGAAGCTGCCGGAGAGTTACCCAATACCACTGATGGAATACCGGAGATTCTAACACTGACTGGTTTCCCAGCTGATCTAGTTGCTAAAGCTTGTAAAAAAGCAGCCCATTGGATACCATGAACAATTCCAAAATCTACAATGTGAATCCTCGTTGCTTTTTCAGTTGCTTCAAGAATCGCCTGATTAGCCGTTAAGTGAGCAAACTTTGAGTAGGGACATGCATCATTAAAGGTTTTGTATGACAAAGTGAGCTCCTCCGGCGTAGTACCAAAGATTGACGGAGTTCTTTCTGCTTGACACGACGACAGCCCATTGTAAAGAGCTTCTAAGAAATAGAACCCAACTCGCTCCATTGGATCTCCTTGTTGGGAAACTGATTCCCTAAGTCGAATCAAAGATTTTACTACATTTTCAGGCTCTGATTCAGCGAGTCTTGCACACTCCACCAAGGATTTCAACAATGGTTTTGAAGAAAAACTTTCAGGGGAACTACAGGGCAGCACATCAACTGATACCACCTTGGATTCTTTACACGCAGGTTGAACAATTGGAGGAGGAGATGAAGATGGTGCGACCCACGGAGTTGTCTGTGGCTGTAGTGAATTTAGATTTTTCTGGGTTTCCGAAAAAATGACCCCATTCAGATCGGAAGAAGGCGGAGGCGGAGGAGAAGAACCGATACTGAGACGATTCGGACAACTCGAGAACGGATCTCCGTATAGAGTAGTGAATTCGGAACTCGTCTGCCAGGCTTCGCAACCAGATTGAAGATTAGAGCTTCCGGTAGAATCTCCGCCGCCTATCAAGCTCTCCATCCACTCATCTGAGTCAAACTCACCACCCGGTCCACCGCCGAAATCAGCAAACCTAAACCCGGTCGAATGATGTTCCAAGTTAGGGAACTGAAATCCCGGCTCGCCGCCATCTGTCCCTCCGGCGACCTGAAATGGGTCTGCAAAACCCGACCCGGTAAGTCCATATCCTAAAGTGGGACTATTAGTTAAGGTCTGATGAGTGGTGGAAGTCCATGGGCTGAGACACAAAGGATTAACACCCAAGAATTGTTGTTGCTGCTGCTGCTGCTGTTGTTCTTGCTGTTGGAGCTGCTCCTGCTGTTGCTTTTGCTTTATGACTTGCTGAGCGATTGCCATTAGATTTCCACTGTCCGTACACATATAGGCCATTCTCCCCACCAAATCTTGCAAAGCTACACTACTCACACATTACCTCAATAACAACAGTTATCGGAAGAAACTGGTGAGCAAGTTTTGAGTGGACTAACAGAGTAGCCCCAGGAAGAGGGACAGAGAGTTGAAAAGGGGGTTATAGTGTGGTGTGAGAAGTGCTTAGCTTTAATTTAGAAAAGCTCAGTCTTACAACGAGGACAAAGTTTTGTTTAAAGTGGCAACATCTGTCACGCTATATTAATTTTAATATGAATTTCACCTTCTTTTTTTTTAATTTAGTTAATTTTTCGATGTATGGTGTTTCAACTTCCACTATATTTGAATTACACGCAACAAAAACAATAGATCCATATAAAAAAAAATGTACCTTTCGTTTAATATCTATTAGCTAAAAGTATTCATTTTCTAATCTTTTTGACTCACTTTTGCCTCTGAAATTAACGGATCACTTTTTAATTATTATTTTTATAAAAAAAAGTTTTATTCTTTTTTTTAAGTGACAACTGAGGCTGCTTAGATATAATTCTTTCAATTATTATTTTTTCATAGTTTTATTGGACAAACTTAAAAAAACTCAGCATACCCAAATTTATCATAAAACATACAACTTGCTTTATTTTTTTCATCAAAGGAACAAAATAAAATAAAATTGTGGATTGGTTCATAAAATTAATTTGTTAGGAACAAAATTAAAAATATGAATAATTTTTCTAATTGTTTTTGTGGGGAACAAATGAAATTATTTGTTATGAGTAAATTTTAAAAAATATACGTTTATGACAAAGTCGAGTATGTTGGGTAGAACAGGGTTTAATTAAAAAAAAATATTCTTAATTCCATTCAATAAAAATAAATACGTAATAAATAATAATTAAAAAAATTTATAAGCGAGCATATGATAATTTTGAGCCTCAATTGGCAATTGAAGATTTTGTTTAATGGACCCTAATCAAAATCCCCAAATGCCGTTTGGCCATAAATTTTTCAAGTAAAATTTGGCAAATAGTGTTTGTTCATATAATTTGTCATTATTTGATAATAATCCAAAATTTCAAATACTAGGGACTCGTTTGGCCATAGATTTCTCAAGTAATATTTGAGGAAAAATTTGGCAAATAGTGTTTGTCCATGGAATTTGTTATTATTTGACAAATATCCCAAATTCCCAAATACTAATTTTTTCTAGTATTTCGGTCAAATCTCATTATTTGGAATCTTTTTAAACTTGAAATTTTACACCAAACTTTTATCTTTTACAAAACATCCTCTATAGCAATTGTTTGCATGTATTGCCTATTTTTTTTTACGTGAACACCAAAATAGTGATGAAATATTCAGTGAATATGAAAGTGATGATATGGTTGTTGATAAAAATGATGAACAATCGGCTCATGGTAACAAAGTCATGTGTTTTGTCTACTTTACAATGTATGTAATGATGCTTGTTGCATTCACTCCAAACTATCACGTTGCTCCAGTGTCATGGATACTACTTGTTATTTGTTGCAACGAAGATCTAATTGACTTGTAATACAAACTTATGGTTAGTTTTGATAGTTTTTAAAACTTATACGTATAAATCATATTTTTCTAAAAAAGTGAAATATGTTTCCCATATACTATGGCCAAACACATGGTGAAATTTCACCCAAATAATATTTGCCAAGAATATTTGGAAATCTATGGCCCAACGCTAGCTAGAAAAAACTAGTATTTGGGTCAAATCTCATTATTTGGGATATTTAAAAAAAATTAATTCTACACCAAATTTTTATCTTTTACAAAAATACCCGCTATAGTAGTTGTTTACGATGTATTACATAATTTTTTACATAAACACCAAAGTAGTGATAGAATATGAAAGTGATGATATGATTATTGATGAAAATGATGAACAATCGGCTCAGGGTAACAAAGTCATGTGCTTTGTCTACTTCACGATGAATGGAATGATGCTTGTTGCACTCACTCCGAACTACCATATTGTTATAGTGTCCTGGACACTATTTGTTATTTGTTGCAACGAAGATCCAATTGACTTGTAATACAAACCTATGATTAATTTTGATAGTTTTTGAAATTTATGGGTATAAATCATATTTCCTAAAAAAATGAAATATGTTTTCCAAATACTATGGTCAAACACATGGTGAAATTTCACCCAAATTTTAACCCAAATAATAAATACCAAAAATATTTAAAAATCTATGACTAAACGTTAGTTAAAAGGGTGTGAACTGTTGATGGCATGTCAACAAATTCTCAAACAAAATGCAAACGAACAGAAATTATCAAACTTTAATTAAGAAGAACAAAATCAAAGTACAAATAGTGATTCTATCAAAATGCAAGATAAAAAGTCTAGTTACTAGAAGTCACGAATACAACTCAAAATTCATACGAAAATGATGAAAAGCTAAAAAAATAATAATGGTATACCATAGAGAAACTTGTAGAATTCGTATTTTCGAGCTCAAGCAATTTCTTTTAAAATCATATTTTATATGCGTTTAAATGGTATAAACATGCTCACTAACAAAATATATCTTTAAAAAATAAAATTATTCTACACACTAGTCAATAATGTGCCTAGCACGACATGCCACATGACACAGGACATGTCGTGCCAAGAAGGCTTTTCTCGAGACCTTGATTTCTAGAAGTTCTGAGCCAAAATTATTTTCCCAAATTCTCTCAGGCTGACTTTATTCTGAATCTCGATTAATTTATGCTGATTGTTACTTAAATTTCAAAACTTTATTTTATTTGTATAAGCTTCAAATTTTATTTTCCTACTCGAAATCAAGTCCTATCACAATTAATTATATATTAAATATATTGATGTTCAAATTCTAACTCAAACGCAGTTAAAATAATATAAATATAACACAAAATTTAAATAAAAATATATATATTTCTGGCCAAATACCAGCGGTCAAATAATCAAAATTTGGAGGAGCTTAAAACACCTTTGCTTAAAATCGTTAAAATAGACTTGATTTCCTAAGAAGACCAACCTAGTTTGCCCGTTAGCTTTATGGGATGGACTGCCTTAAAAGATATTGTTTAAAAAAGTCGAGGTATTTCGAATTATTTATTGACACGGATAAAATAAAAAAAAACCTTTGAAATTATCTCAATATTGACAAGAACAAAAATCGAAACTAAACTCAAGGAACACAGAATATTTATAATTTATTATTTTCAAATTTACCAGTAGACGGAGTGTCTAGCGATTTTTTATTAAAAATAAAAAGATATCAATAGAGATAAGTACAAGTAAGGAGGCTAGGCCTTACCTTATTAATTCTACTAAAGTACCTAACTTGTATTAACTAACAAGCATGAAGAAAATAAGAGCTAGAAAAAACTAAGTATTTTGTGACACCACAAAATTTGTAATACACTCTATGATGATATCACTAATAAGGATGCTTAAATAATGCAAAAATATTACAATCAAGAAGAAGGTTGAGTTATCAGCCTCAAACTTTCTATTACGAAAGCATGAATTAAAAAAGATTGATATCCCATCAAAAGTAACTTGAAATATTGTTCTCTTGTCTTCTTTTTTCAAACATATCCAACAATACTTGATAATTCATACATTCTTTATGAATTTATTGGATCTTGTTGAACCTATTGATACTGTCACATAGTTCTGTTTTGCCTGTTGCATCAATGAGTGCTTTGGAACAAACTCTTAATCACTTTACCGTCCCAACTATGTTGTCTTCCATGTGTCTTCTTTTTTATTTTGTTGCTTCCACTTTTTTGTTGCCTTGGTGATATATCTCCTTTCCTAATTACTCTATCAAAGCTATGTCCAACTCTTCCTCATCTTCGTCAAGAAAGCCCTCGCCCAAATCAATTGTATTTGACACTAAAGCCCTTGAGTTATTCTTTTTTGCAATCACACATTCATGCACAAATATAGGAGCTTATGGGCTTAAATTGCTATTCATAGCAGTTGATGAGCCATGTTCTTCTTGGACCAAATTGTTATCATTCTCCGTTGACCTTACTATCTGTCCAAATTCACCAATCGACTCCAAAATGAGAAAGAAATCTTTCGATTGTGCTTTTGGAGATAATTATTTGTTAGTAGAGAAACACTATCCACAATTGTAATTATTATTCTCAACGATAGTTAATACCATTATCAATTGTCATAATTAGTTATTACTATCACTAGTCACTATTTACATTTGTCACAATCATATTATTGCGCTAACAACAATCATTAAATACAATCAATAGTTATCACCATCCACCATCACTAACCATAACTACTAACTACTAATCACAACCATTCTCGTAAGTCGATACCCACAACTATTATATTTAGTCGTCACACTATGAACAGAAAACAACAATACAATTTTAAAAAATATTTTGTTGAGATATTTTTTAATAATTCATATATTAACTATTTGAATTTTATTTATTAATATAGATAAAGAAATTTTACATCAAATATTTTTTTAATTATATAATATCTAAATATTAGACCTATATTAAATGATTAAATCCTAAAGCATCTTAATATTGAGATATGGCTGAAGTATTTGGAAACTCAAGTGTATAAAGAAGGACAAGAGTTGATACGTAATGATTATATTTAATGTTATTTTCTGGTAAGAGTATAATGAAATTTTCACTATATTTTTACTCTGAAGTGAGACAAATTAGAATTGGGAGTGCTAGCCAGTGAATAGTCGAGTTACTTTATCTTTCTAAGTTTCTTCTTTATCGTGACAAAAACTGTTGTTTTATCCTTCTTTTATTTCACAAACAAACATAACAAATAATATTTGACACAAATAGGAACCTTTTACCGCATCAACTAATCACATTATGGAACTTCCATGTGAAAAAATAAAAACAAGTTTCACTTTTTTTTCATTTTTTTTGAAAAGAAACACTCAACAAAATGAAACACGCGATTTCTATCTCAAATTGTTAATTCAAACTTTTGTTTCATACTTACTTTTATACCATACATTATATAAGAAGTAAATTTATTCAACCGAACTAGAAAAGTTAGTCTATCAATACATAATCCATTCTTTTATCAGCTCAATAAATTTCAGTTCAATTTATTAAAATTAAATTAATATGTAATTTAATTTGATCTACGAAGAATCTTATAAAAATACTTTGATAAAAATATTATTTTGAGAAGCTAAGTTATGACATGTTTTTTGGTTCAATCTATTTCAATTTGAATATATTTACAAAATATATTACTCCTATTGGAAATGCTTATGCAATGATGTAAAGCCTATGTAGTCTTCAGTGGCTGAGTCGTGCATGACGTGGCTTACAGTACTGAGTGGGTCCCATGACCAGTAACGCCACGTCATTAACCTCCACGTGTACTCAACTTTCCTCCCGCACTGTTCGGGGGGGACTTTGTGTGGGTCCTACTTATATTTGAATATTTGACACGTGGATATATAGCGACATCCACATCCCCTCTCGTGAACTCCATTTATTATCTCTCATCTTTCCAGAAGTCTGTAGGATTAGATCTTTACCGTCCATTTTCGAATAAACGGCAAGAAACTATGTTTCTTCTTATTTTCCCAGAGATTTTTTAATTATAAATTGGATGCCAAGATTTAAATTTACGACTTCAAAATTACTCTAATTCAGCTCCTAATTATAATTTCATTTTTTAAATAAATTATTTATATATATGCATAATTTCAAACAAATTTAAATTATTGAGTTTTATCAAACTTGTAAGTTTGAAGCTAGAACTCTGTAGGAAATAGACTAGTATTTTTTTCAACCCTTCCACAATTTTAGGTTCGAAGATAAAAACGTTTACTATATGAACAATCTTTTTATCACAAGAAATAGATTTATACTTCGCAGCAAGTAAATAAACTATAAGAAGAACATAAATTTTAAAAACTATAGTTAATAAACAATATAAGTATGATGTACTTTACCTTAATTGAATGGAAGAAAAGATGACGTACCATCATAATTTTCCATTCACACCGTAGGAAGTAGGAACACTTTGACAATTACTTTTTTAATAGGGTCCTAATCTTTTTCTATAAATATTCAAAAAAAAAAGGTTGTGATAATGCAAATGATCAATAAATACTCATTAATCTTTAATTAAATATGTCGAGTTCGATTTGCACTGAATACGATTTAAAAAGAAGAGTGTTTTACTACTAAATATAATATGAAACATTACGATGCAAAATTAAATAATAATAGTTCGTATAGCCCCTGTTTTTTTGTTCTGGGAGTTTTAGCATAAGAAAGTGCAGTTTCCTAGTTGGATCCAGTGTAAAGATTTCAATTTTGATACTGGATTTGTGTCAAATTTCAGTGGATTTTTGACCAACAAAGCAAGAAAGTAGTACAACATCAGCAAATGAGTCAGCTCTGAGCTGGTATGCTACTTTGGTCAAACAGTGGCTAGAGGTGAAAAAAGAAAAATGAAAACAAAAGGTGATTGAAATAATAAATAAAAAAAAGTGATAGAGAAAGGGAGATAATGTGATAACGTTAAATTTGGTTACGTTAATTTTGGGCGGTTTTTTGGGCCCATTAAGGGACCAGTGGGCCCTTTCGCCGTAAGACCAAAAGGGGAAAGTTAGAAAGAAAGGGGACCATTTTAGAGGAGAAAGTAACGGTACATGATATTTTTGACGGGGAGATTACAAAGCCTACGGGCCCTAGTGATAATAGCACCAAACCCATCGTTGATATGCACCCCCCCACCCCAAGAAATATGGTCCATAAGTATATGTTCGATATTAAAATTAAAATATTTATCATTATGGCATGTAAATATATCATTTTATTGTATGATTAAATTATAAGTTAGTTCATACTATATAGTTTCGATCATGACTTCTGTCCAAGCCATATCCAATCAATTACATGGGCATCACCATAGACAAAGTTGGTCTTAAATAACACTATGTCAGTCTCGGAAACGAGATTTTCATGAACAGGTTCAAAAGAATAAGTTAGCACGCTAATAATATCCACAAATAAATGGATCGAATCAAATATAAACGAGTTGAGTCAAATATAAGTAACTAGAATATATAAATCAGTTGGTAGGTAGACACTCAATTTCATCTTAGTTTTCATGTTTATGGTTTCCTTTTTTGTATATGGCGCAATATATATATATATATATATAGGAGGAGTTAATTAATGCAGTTCCAAAGTTGGGAAAAAAAAGACAAATATTCATTAAACTAAAAATGTCAAAGTGGCCGTGAGTTGCGTCGACCAATATTGTGAAGGACCAATATGTTAGAACAATTAAAAAATCATTGTATGATATAATTTCGTCATATCAATTTCTGGAGGCACCAAAGAATAGGATGTGCCTTTTAAGTTTGTTATAACTTCTCATATATAGTCACTCAATTAATAATTATCATCTCAGAAACTAACTTTTCTTTTTATTGAAAAAAATAAAATATATTAAGCAAATTAGTGACTTTCTGAAATGATAACTATTAGTGGTCATACGTTAAATCAATCCCGATTTTTAGTAGTTTATATTTTTTGGTTCGATCGAGATCATGACTTGGCAAGAGTTGGCTTGAAAGCTAAAGGTAAGAGCCTATCTCTGACTGATCTCTGGTTATGTATGGACATAAGGCACGCAACAAAGTCTAGGCAGTGACCGTATATGATAATAAGACATAAAATATGAAAAGAAATAGCATGATTGGTACAAGATATTTATTAGAAAATTTAAATCTTGCAAGACAAGTTAATAATGCATGTAAGGTCACCTTCAACTGTATATACAATCATGCCCGCAACCCTTTAAAACATTTGGTGTTCGATATCAATATTGATTCCCGATTCAATCTGGGTTCATTTTCTGCATGGCAGCGCTTCTAACATAATATTTTTCCAATTCTAGAACCTGAAATCTCCGATTAAGGATACAAGACCTATCATAAGTAAAGTCCCAAACGTAGATTAGCAGTAGCTATTTTCAATGTTTCATAACTTGTGTCCTTTTCTTATCAACTCTGTTATTGTCTAGTCGCATATTCAAAAATTGAAGTTGTGGGCAATTTCTTCCCAATGCTTTGTCATTATTATTTTTCTTCTAATAGTAATATTGCACATCTTTTTAACATTTAAAAGCAACAGGAACAGTAATTTTTAAAAAAAATTAGTCATCTATACTTTATAAAGGCGTCTAAACTAAGACTTAATTAGCAGTTAACGTTAAGAAATTAGAAGTTCAATAGTAGAATTTGTTTTCTTAATTGGTACGAATACAATGAATACAATACTGTAAGAGGGTACCTTGTACCTTGCTAGTGAGGGGTGACCGTGGAATTAGTCGAGATACGAGAAAGCTGTTCGGCCACCATATTCATTAAAAATATTAAATAAATATTTTTTATAAAAGAAGAAGGTAAAAGGTGAAAATGGGTCTTAACTTCACTTATCTTAACTTTAACTTCTTTTTTAAAGAGACAAAAAGACCCACTTATAGAACATTATCTCAAAGATTAAACTCTTTATTATTGATTAAGAAAAAGGAAATGACAGAATTGATTATCTTGCCTGTCACATATATACAAGTAGCAATTCTATCAACAAAAAGAAATAAAGTTGCAAATTATATTCTACCAATGAATTAATCACTTACTAGTCACTTCTCACTCCCCAAAATAATGTTCTTTTATTTGAACTTATTTGTTTGATAACCTTATCTTGTTTCCTTAAATTTTGTTCCACCTTCAAACTGTACGTGACAAAAGCCCCTTCGATGGAACTTAAAGTTGTCTTAAACAGAGAAGGAGAAAATGCAACATCACACTATTACTACTTCTTTATATTTCTTTTTAAAATGTTCGATCAAAACTTATTTATCAATATGATCAAAATATACAAAATCTATACATTTCCTGACTATTTTGTAAACTAGGTCACTTAATGACGCTGGACTATATATATCCCTTTCTTTTTCCGCATTGATGAATATTGGTGGAGACATTAACTTCGACTTAGATTCATAACTTAGAAAATTTCTTAATCCTTCTTATTAGAGTATAATTTATAGAGTATTGTCCACCAAACCTACCTCCTTTGCGTACTATGGTAGTACAAAATTACAAACTCACGGAGATAAAATCTTGAAAAGTTTAGTTAATTACAACAGTGTTATGAATAATGACAAAAGAGGTTGTTGGTCAAAGGTTGTAATAGATTGGTTTATTGATCCAAATCCAAGAAGGAACTGATTTAGTGGATAAGCTTCTACGTACTACTTTGTTGTGAATTTTAGGAACAAAGCAAAGACATATTTAGTGGCTTTTTGAATGTCTCTTGGTGGACATTTTGGGAGGTTGGAAAATGAACGTTGCCAATTGAGTGAAATTGCACCGCTCTTTTTGACTGAAAAAGGAAACTATGGACTAACTATTGATCTAATTAAAGAAATCAATTGACGTAGACTTTCGATATATAAAGTATATACTAATTTTTTTTTATTATAGTCCTGTCTTCTGCTGCCCTTTTTATCTATTGAGAAAACAAAAATTGATTTGATAAAAGAGAGTTCAGTAACGATAGGTTATGATTTATTTATTTTTCGAAAAGAAACGTTAGGTAATACTTGCCAAAAACTAAGATCCGAACTTACTCCAATTAAGATGCAGAATAATAGTTCTTCTACCAAAGGCCACCAATAAGATACAAAACAAAACATTTTTTTTTACCTCCTTTATTTTAGAGGCTTAACGTTTGAATAAAGCTTACATATAAAAAAGAGAGTTTGAAATAATTTTTGAATTTAATTACATAAAATTCAAGTTTCATTTTTTTTCGTAGGTTCAAGCCCCACACCATGCAAAGCAAAGCCCGGTATTTAAGTGGAGAAGAGTAGAGGGGTGGGACCATTATCCACCGAGTTTAGAAGGCTATGATTGATCCAAAGGGCGGGTCACAGACGGATTTCTCGATTATAAAAAAAAATAAAAAATTCAAGTTTCATGAAAAATTAGATTGAATATTAGATGATACAACTCTTTATAGTTTAATAGTTTACTCAAGAATTTCTTTCTACAGTCTAGATAACTAGGCTATATGGCCAAAGGGAGAATTGATTATGTCCACTTATAATAACGAGGCTGTATGTCCAAAGGGAGAATTGGTTACGTCCATTTATAATAATTATTTTTTGGGTTTTATATTCTCTTTACAAGAGAACTTAATTTTCACATGTAAGAAATCTAAAAAGTCATTTTCTTCTATTCATTTTGTAAGTGAGTAAAAGATTTTAATTCCTCAAATTTTTATTAAAATTGCTTTTATATTTAACCAGATTCATCTGAAGACTTAACTGATGTAACAATATTGTTAAAGAGTCTTGGTCAATAGAAATACCATCGTCCAATTAGAGATGACAACCACAGCAGTTCAAGCTGTACCAAGAGAGAGAATTGAGAAATTACAATTTATGTTAGCGAAGTTATAGTGTGCTGTAACAAGTAGTTTTAAGACAGAATGGTGAAAACCCATTTTAAGGGGAAAACAGCAATGTTCTTTCTGTAAGAGGATAAAAATCACATGTTATTTAATTGCATCAGACCAGTAGTCAAACTTAAAATGAATTACTTCTATCAGTGTGACTGTGTTTCTTAAAATTAGGACAAAAAATAATACTCAGCAGCTTACGCTGAAATATTCACTCCTAGGAAGTGCATTGCCCTACTTGGTGTACCACAGATCAATACAAATTGGAATTAAAGTGTACCATAGCATGCAACAGCTAAATCTCTTGTGAGACTACAGTTTTGTGAAACATCAACATCAGTTAACACAAATTTAAAAATCTTTTATTTCCTTGTGCATCGAACAAAAGCCAACTCATAAATATCTAACGTTAACATGAAAATGTTTCAAGCGCAGGTCAACTGCTTTCCTAAGCATATGCTACTTTTCTAACGCTACACACTCTAAAACCCCTATATAAGGTTCAGAATTCACAAATTAAATATCAAAAGTAGAGGCTGCTGTCATCCTCTATACACCTTTCACAGTATGAAGATCAATAAAAGGTTCACCAAGTCGGAATAAACATTTATTAGAAAGGCCAGCAACAGACATTCGTGTCTCGTGAGATAACATAAATCACACGTTCTGTGGCTTACTTAGTTTTTCTAGAAAATGAAAAAAATCAGGATAAGGAGAGAATGTCTTCAATCGTGTCAAATCGCGATAAGTAGAATATCTAAGAGCATAAACAAGTGATTCCATCATCTTCTACAAGATCGAAAACGGTGTTCTGCTTCTAATATTTATGAACACTTCACAGGCTGCTTACAAATCATCACACAAATAAATCAACAATTATTACCAAAATTTCACAATTTGGGCGATTTATTGCAGCCTTCCTTATTATCAACTTCTACGCCATTCAAATCCCCCTATAAATGAGTATATCAGTAGACACGAGCCTTTGGTGGGAACGACTCGACTTCGTCATCAAGAGTGTTCATATGCACTGGTCTGTATTCTAGCCGAACTTTCTCGTCTTCCCAAAATCTGCAGATATATGAACTTTGTTAAGCTGAACACTTGGTAGGGTACATCTACCATGATTTCTTTTTATCGGTAGAGCGCATAAATCATGGTAAGAGCACTGGAGAACAATTAAGTCACAACCACAGGAGCACATTCCGATGGATAACAATTTTTGAAGGATAATACTGATTTTCACAAAAAAATAATAATAAATTTTTGAAGGATTACATCAATTTCACGTGATGATGAATGTATGGATACACTACGAGAGAAAAGATGCGGGAAGCAAGGATTAGAGATTGTTTGGACATGTAAAGAGAAGGAACACAAAAGTTCCAATGAAGAGGTGAGACTTGCGAGAGGTTGCCAGTGATGGGCCTAAGGAGAGGTAGAGGTAGACCGAAAAACAATTGGGGAGAAATGATTAGAGATAATATAACACATCTTCAGCTCATTGAGGACATGACCAAAGATGGGAAAACATGAAGGTAGGGTAGAGGGTTAGTAGGTAATCGAGCAATTTCTCTCTTTCCCACGGGAGAGCATAGTTCTAGGCTTCTAGCTTAAAGCACCCTGTTTGCTCCCGCTTATCAGAATTATTATTATTATTATCTTATTCCTCAATTTTTCAGCTATTGTTGTTGTTGTCTCTTTTACTGGGGCTATCTTTATTGTTTTTGTTGCCACTACTTTTCTTTTCCATAAAATTTTCACTATAGCTTTTACTTTTGTATTTGTCAGATCAGTATTAGATCATGCTTTTCTTGAGCCGAGGATCTATCAGAAACTACTTCTCTATCTCAACAAGGTCGGGGTAAGGTCTGTGTACACCCCACCCTTTCCAAACCCCACTTGTGAGATCACACTAGGTATATGTTGTTGTAATACAGATTCTCAAAAAAGGTTGCAATACTCCTCCCCGTGCCCTCCCTCCCAACAAGATAGGTTCATGGAAAGGTGATTTAATGGATGATCAAGCAAACCTTTCATCAATTGCAGAGACTAAAGCAAAGATAAATAGGAGTAAGCCATCGAAATAAATAAGGAAAATACTTACCCTATGGTATGTTTCATCCACTTCTCATCATCTCTTTTCTGCAAAACCATCAAAAGTTCAAACCATTAGGAACAAACAAGAAAAAAAAGAGCACTAGTATCTGATTCATAAGAAATTGAAACTGACCGTAAAATCTTCACGAGCATGAGCTCCTCTGCTTTCTTTTCTTGCCTCGGCTGAGTGCATGGTGATGCATGCATTAATTAAAAGGTTTTCCAACTCAATAGTCTCTATAAGATCTGTGTTCCTATGAATTTGAAATAGAAGGAAATTCAGGAACACAACAAGAAGACAAGGAAGACCTAATATTTAATAACGATTCATAATCTCCTCCACACAATAATACCATATTAAACCTCTGTCCTTCAACTGAACATCATGGAAACTCTCCCATGTTTTGTCAATGAGCTGGCAACCTGTAACCACAACAGAGAAAAAAGGGTGCAGAGAAAATAGTCAGCTCAGCTGATAAAGTCTCCAAATATTTAAAAGAAAAGAAACCTTCCCAAGACACTTATTGCAAATAAAATAAAATGATATAGATAAATTTTAAAAATATGAAAACCCCTTCTTCCTACCTTCCTCTAATGTCTCTTGCGTGCGGAAGACAGCAGCATTGTTTTGCATAACTCTTTGCATGTTCAGCCTTATATTTGAGGTGGGCAATGAACCATTTGAGTTCCTAATCTTGTCCAACCATGCGATGGTCCTCTCTCCAGCATCCTTTTCAAGTGGCTTCTGTTCCTCACCTGCAGGAATGAAAGTTCAGAAATCTTAAACATGTTATGCATGCCTAAAGGTTATATAAACAAATTCTCTAACCTGGTTTTTGGATCTCTGCAACCCTATTAGCACATGCCCGTCCAAAAACAACGATATCTAGAAGAGAATTTGCACCAAGACGATTGGCACCATGAACAGATGCACATGCTGCTTCACCAGCAGCCATCAGTCCAGGGATCACAGCATCTGGATCATCCCCTTTTTTAGTGACCACCTTCCAAACAAAACATACAAAAAATGAGTTTAACCTCAAAAATGGAGCAGGTAAGAATAACAAAAGTTGAAAAATAGATTTTCAGAGAGGGAGACGTTAACTAATTTTTCATACCTGTCCATGGTAATTAGTTGGGATTCCTCCCATATTATAATGCACGGTAGGTAAAACAGGAATTGGCTCCTTAGTCACATCAACACCAGCGAAAATGGCAGCTGTTTCTGAGATACCCGGAAGTCTCTCCTTAAGAACCTCTGGAGGTAAGTGATTGAGGTGAAGATAGATATGGTCTTTCAAAGGTCCTATCAAAAGTTTGAAAACGATATCAGACGTTTGTAAACTGCTTTAGAGGAGGAAGAAAAAGGAGAGAAAACAGGGCAGGAGTTCATCCTGAACACATGCCACAAACATCCACTATGCTCAGAATAAGTACTGTCATTTGTAGTCACAGTCACACACACACACACTCACACACTTATGAAGTTATGATACTTAAAGTTTTCACAACAAACAAGCTTCACTTGTCACTGATAATTGAAATTGGTCGATGAGTAGTTCTCCTGAACTAGTATATCTCAATGCAGAGTTAAAACGTTTGCTATTTATTTATTTATTTATTTGAGATTGTTGCTGTATTTCAAATGCAGTTGACACTATAGCAAGATTACCTTACGATTTAGGTGGCTTACCATCAAACATATTGTCTAGAGATACAGTTTACAAGCTTCTAAATTGGAGGATCACTCACGTTTGTATACTCATACCTATATAATTATGCTCTAAACAAATAAAAATAACAGTGACGTCTAAGTCAGATAGAAGCTAGAGATGAATTGGATAGAATACTTCCAATTAAATAAAGATCTCGCATTTCAGACTCTCACTATGATGATTGTAACACAACCACTTTAAACAGACAGATCATAAACTTCGTGGTCAATATCCATCCAGTGCATTTTAAGCCTGTAGAATCTTACTCCACCACAGACCACAGTGACTTAAGCTTAAGACAAGGGATCTTACAAGAGTGCTAAAAGAATAAACTTCTTAATTCGGCTAGATTAATGACATCATACCTACACCACGCCCTTCTCGAATTTCCATAGTCATAGATCTGGAAACAACATCTCTTGACGCAAGATCCTTGGCAGTTGGGGCATACCTTTCCATAAATCGCTCACCCTCACTATTCCTCAGGATACCACCTTCACCGCGAGATCCTAAGCATGGAATGAGGCACTTGTTACAAATAGAAATTCAAGAATGTCAACAGAAAAGTTAAATACTATACTCAAGAAATCACTCGCCAAAAGGAAAGAAAAACACTGTACATCAGGAAATACAAATGGAAGAACAATTGACAGAAGAATGGACAAGCAATATAATTATTGCCATCACTAATAGCATTGAAGAAGAAAGAAACCTTCAGTAATGAGGCAACCAGCTCCATATATACCAGTTGGATGAAATTGCACAAACTCAAGATCCTGCAAAGAGACATAGCAGAGTTTATTTAAAATAAAGTACCATAGTAGGGGGGAGGGGGAATTGACATGGTCAGAAGATGTCATTATAGAATGACCTGAAGAGGAAGCCCAGCGCGCGCAACCATAGCATTACCATCTCCGGTGCAAGTATGAGCAGATGTTGCCGAGAAGTAAGCTCGGCCATAACCCTAATCCAAACATTTATAAAAGAGAACGCTTACAAATTCATTATTACTTCAAGAAGTCTAAGTAGAGGTCAATGTTAACCAGAAAGTACCCCGGTGGCCAAAATTGTATTGGCAGCACGGAATCGATGCAAGGTACCATCCTCCATATTTAGTGCTATTACACCTTGGCAGCTCCCTAATGTTGATGCATTATTTAAAGCACAGAGAAGAGTTGATTAGTAGAATGAAACAGCTAAAAATGAGCAAGAGGTCCTATGAATCTCCATATAACTTCAACCACATGTATACTGATCAATTTTCATATCAGAAAAATGTTAAAAAGTCAAAAGAAATACAGGATCATTTTTAGTATGACACGTGCTAGATTACTACCACAAAGTTTCAAAGTATCCAGTGCAAGTCAAGTAATATCAAACTATGACATAAAACTGAGTTTCTAAGTAGAAGACAATACCATCACTGTTCATTAGTAAATCCAAAGCGAAATATTCCACAAAAAACTGTGTATTATGCTTCATGGCCTGGCCATAAAGAGTATGCAATAGAGCATGACCAGTCCGATCCGCAGCGCATGCACAACGATAGGCCTGTCCTCCTGTCCAAGAAAAAACAAGAGTCAGATTGAGATTTTTTTTCTTTGGTTTCCTGGTGTCCGGTACCCACATTGGAGTGTGACTAAATTTGGATTCGGGCAGAAAGTCCCACATCAGGGGTAAAGCGCTCCCTAACAAATGCGACTCCGTACCCAGGTGATAATACAACTAGATCAAGTTCTCAACTTCTTACCTTTTCCAAAGTCCAGGCTTTGACCACCAAATGCACGTTGATATATTTTACCATCTTCTGTTCGAGAGAAAGGCAAACCATAATTCTCAAGCTCTATAACTGCTTTTGGTGCTTCTCTACACATGTATTGGATGGCATCCTGATCACCTGGTAAATCATCAACACACTTCCATTGAGACAGAGAAAAACCCAAGCCATAATATCAAAGGTCAATAAATTGGCCAGTTCATACCTTTCTCCAACACAAAATTATTGGTTTTGCCAAAAATGTAAAACCAACATTCTGGTCATAGAGTTTATACATCAAAGTGGTTAAAACCGTGTAACTTTGGCCCATTGAAAGCAATTGGTTCTATATTGAAGTAGAACAGGTCTAAGTAAGAGGTACAAACTGTAACTGTCAAGCTGCATATTTCTAATCTATACTTTTGAGCTTCACGTGGTTTATTCATACAAAAGAAGCATTCAGTTAATGCCAACAGACATAGAGAAAATCTGACTTCAAGACAAACCTTACCTAACCAATCACTTCCTTTGACTGTATCATACATGTGCCACCTCCAATCGTCTTCTGTCATGTTGCCTAATGCAGCATTTATACCACCCTACAAAGGAAAATCACAAACCAGAACTTAAGCAATTACATGTACAATCCTATTCTAGTCAATCAAGCTTCAAATTCAGACCCATCAAACTACATAGCAAACCAGCTTTCTCCCCAATTTCTCTAAGTTAGCAAGATTGACACATGCAAGAATAATAAACTTTAAGTAATCTCTCACTTACTAGCAGATAGCATTCTGTACGAACTAAAACACAAATCTATCTCAACTGCCACTGTCATGAGTTTAACTTTTTAAAAGTAAATCCAGTGAACCTTGTTCAAGTTTCTAATCATCTCCAAGAAATGCAGCATAAAAAATGAGTATTGTCTAGTTGGCCCATCCCACCAAATAAACATGCAACCCGACAACAAGGAGCAAAGAGTCCCAATAAGAGTAGATTATTGGATGTTCTTTGTGCAACATATTTCCTTCTAAAATTCGGAGTCTTCTCCTCCCTACCATACAATGATACATCAATAATGCCTAGTCCAAGAAAATAAATATAAATAAAAATTGGCAGAATTAGAATCCAGGTACCTGAGCTGCAACAGTGTGAGATCGAGTAGGAAAGAGCTTGGTTATGCAAGCAGTATTGAATCCATGCTCAGACAACCCTATTGCTGCACGAAGCCCAGCACCGCCTGCACCGACCACCACCGCATCGTATGTGTGATCCACTATCGTGTAGGACGAGCCTCCCACATTCTGCTAGGCAGCACACAATATCAACAATTAAAAAATTATCATCAGAATCTTATATATATAATTATGAAATAGAAAAGTGAAACATCAGCTTATAAAAGGAAAAATAGTAAAAAATGATTATAAAAAATAGCTTTAAGGCTAAATTGAGATATCATAAGCTCGGAGAATCTAGAACAATCGCACACAAAGTCCTTTTTACATCAAATGCAATAACATCTAGGTCGTTAACCTAATGAGACGTCAAAACTAAAACTCAATCAACCAAAAATCCTAAGATTCACTAACAGCTAGGTCACCAATAATGATTAGAACAAGGTTCAATACAAAATGTTATCAATCGTAAATCATTAAGATTCAACAAATCGATAGTATCAGGTGGTTATATTTAACTGATCGAATCAATAGACTGAGAAAAAGAGAGAGAGGAACCGTACAGTTTGTGAGGAGAAGAGTCGGCGAAAATGGCCGCCGCCGGAGATAGATCTGTTGGAGGAAGCGCGAAGACCACGCGACACACAGCGCCACATTCTCAAAGGTATCGGAAACCAATATGCCGGTGCGGGTTGTGTTCGGAGATTGAATGGAATTATGGATGAAGAAGAAGTACAGAATACAATGTAGAGCAGCAATCAAATGGATGGGAAAATGGGATGCTCTTTTTTAGGTACCGGGACAAAGTATAAGGCGACTGACGATTATATTCCCAATTTCCCACTTTACTGGAACTACCCCTAATGTTAACCAATATTACTAAACGGCCACCATCACGTTCTGTTGCGACAAACCGGTAATTTCTTTCTTTATATATTGTTTTTCTTCTATGACAATCTCAAAACTAATTTTTTAACGTATAAATTTTATTTTAAAAACATTAATTTGAGATATTCCAATTTATTCCTGAACCAAACGAAACCCCAAAAAAAAGTTTATCACAAGAAAATATGGACTTTTTAAATACGAAAATATCATTCTTTTTAAATTCTGAATAAAACATAAATAATTAAGTTCATTGGAGTAATAAGAGCCTGTTTGGATGGACTTTTAAGCTGGTCAAATTGGCTTAAAAGCCAGTTTTTGACTTAATAAAATGTTTGGCAATTATCAAAGTGACTTATTTTAAGTCAAAAATGTATTTTAAGCCAAAAGCTAAAACCTAGGTGAGGGGAGCTTTTTTTTTTTTTTTTTAACTTAAAAGCCCTTTAATGTTGACCAAGTATATTACCTTTTTGCCCTTAATTCTTTTATACAATTTACAAATTGCCCATATTGAATTATTATTATTATTATTATTTTTATTTTTATTATTATGTTTATTATTATTATTATTACTATTACTTTTACTATTATTATTATTATTACTATTACTATTATTAGGTTTATTATTATTATGTTTATTATTATTATTTTATTATTATTTTAATAAT